>NC_058411.1:3510345-3572111 GCF_002201575.2 Neomonachus schauinslandi | reverse complement strand
CGGGGGGCGGCCGTGTGCGAGGCGCGAGTGTGAGCGCGCGCGGGAGGCGAGCGGGCGGGCGGGCTCCGGGAGGCGAGCGGCGCCCGCGGGCGAACGGGGAAGGCGGCGGGGGCCCAAAGTTGCCTCCTCGCGGGTCCGTGTCCCCGGCGGGGCGGGAGCCGGGGCCAGCAAAGCGGCGGCCGCGGACCCGGGCTCCCGCGGCACCTGGGCAGCGGCCCCGCACGATCAGCAGCGGCGGGGGCGGCGTTGGCGGCGGCGCGCGGGAAGCGAACCGAAGCTCCGGCGCGGCGCGGCGGCCGCCGGGGAGCTCCGCTCAGGTGCGCGGCGAGAGGGGCGCGGGCCGGAGGCGGGCCGCGAGGACCGAGGCCGCGCGCAGCGCTCGCGCCAGCTGGAGCTGGAGGATCTCCCCGGCGGACGCCTGGGTCCCTGGTCCAGCTCCCCGTCCCGGGTGGCAGCGGCGACCGGGGTCCCCCGCCCCCGAGAGCGGGCTTCGGGGGCCCGGCCCCGCCCCGGCCGGCCCCCGGCCGGGCCGCCCCGCCCCCGGCCGCCTGAGCCCGCCCTCGGCCCGTGATTTCTAAAGCATTGGCCGCGCCGCCGGGTGATCCCTGCGGGCTCAAGTTGCAAGGGGGCGGGCCCGGCGCGGAGGTGGAGTCTCCCGCCAATTGAAGCCTCGGCTATAAATCGAGCTCCCCGCACAGCCAAAGCCCAGATGCCTCGCCAGGCCGCCCCGCGGTTGGTGGTGGGAGAAGGTAGCGGGTCCCAGGGGGCTTCGGGGGCTGCAGCCACCATGCTCCGCTCCCTGCTGCTTCACTCCCTGAGGCTCTGCGCCCAGACGGCCTCGTGCCTCGTGCTCTTCCCGCGCTTCCTCGGCACGGCCTTCATGCTCTGGCTCCTCGACTTCCTGTGCATCCGCAAGCATTTCCTGGGCCGCCGCCGCCGGGGTCAGCCCGAACCCGCAGTGGAGCTCGACAGTGATGGCGAGGAGGTGCCCCCGGACGACCCGCCTGTCTGCGTGTCCGATGACAACCGCCTGTGCACCCTGGCGTCGCTGAAGGCCGTGTGGCACGGCCAGAAGTTGGATTTCTTCAAGCAGGCGCATGAGGGCGGTCCAGCTCCCAACTCCGAGGTGGTCCTGCCCAATGGCTTCCAGAACCAGCACATCCTTGACTACGCGAGAGGGAACCGCCCGCTGGTTCTCAATTTCGGCAGCTGCACCTGACCACCGTTCATGGCGCGCATGAGCGCCTTCCACCGCCTGGTCACTAAGTACCAGCGCGACGTCGACTTCCTCATCATCTACATCGAGGAAGCTCACCCCTCGGACGGCTGGGTCACCACAGACTCCCCCTACAGCATCCCGCAGCACCGAAGCCTGGAGGACCGGGTCAGCGCGGCACAGGTACTGCAGCAAGGAGCGCCCAGCTGCTCTCTCGTCCTGGACACCATGGCCAACTCCAGCAGCTCGGCCTATGGGGCCTACTTCGAGCGCCTCTACGTCATCCAGAATGGCACTATTATGTACCAGGGCGGCCGCGGCCCCGACGGCTACCAGGTGTCTGAGCTGCGCACCTGGCTGGAGCGCTATGATGAGCAGCTGCACGGCGCTCAGCCACGTCGAGTGTAAACAATCAGTGGGCAGTTGACTGAACTTGGCGGGCGATGTCTTCGAGCCTTCGAAGCCCACGTGCAAACGCCCCCCAAACAAGTCAGGTTTGCCGAGGGCCCAATGACACAGCTGTGCTGAGCCGGGATCGCTGGCTGAGTCTGGGCCCTCAGCCAAGCCACCTGAAAATTCTCCCTCGCCTCCCTGGACTCTGTTGCTGTGACTGTCCCTCACCTGTACCTGCCTGGCTGGCTCGAAATCCCTTTCTGAGTGTGGATGCGATGCCCACCTTGCCTGGGTCCTCCCCTCCCCCCACGTGTCCCCGCAGAGGCCCCTGCCTCTCTCACGCCCCCTCCGCAGAGAGAAGAGCCAGTGTGCCTTCAGCCAGGCGCAGAGAGACTTCGGCCACGCCCGCGCACCCTGAGCGCAGCTGGGCTCCAGCAGCGCCTGCCGCTCGCCCTAGTTGCCTGGCACCCTACACACCTGTCGTTCGCAGGGAGGGGATGCCCCGCTGCTTTTGTGTCTATTTCTTGTCCCTGAGTTGGGGGTGGGGGCTTGGGAGGGGGAAGGGTGGGCAGGGTTGTTTCCCCCCCTTATTTTGGGTGCTCACGAGCCCCACTGCTGATGACGAGCTGTCTCTAACTGGTCTTGACCACGAGCTGGTTCTGAACTGCAGGGGGGCTTGCAGCAGCGCCTAAAACGAGAGAGGGAAAGTACTCTGGGTTTCCGTGAGGAGACCGCCATAAAGGGGGTGAAAGAGGGCGGTTGGGGGTACTGTTTCGGGACCAGAGGAAGCCGGCTTGAGAGGCACTGGTGAGGTTCGCAGCGCCCCAGGGAGAAGGAAGAGGCCCGGGCTCCTGGGAAACGGGGTGTGGGTGGAGGAGTCCGCGGGAAGAGAGATAAGGGGGGAGAGCCTGGAGACCCCGAGTGAGGGGTCTCCTCGGCAGAGCTGCCGACTGTGGGGCCAGGAAGTGGGAAGCCCCTGATTCGAAGGCCATTTCTGAGTGTTTTGCTGGAAATAGTCTGTATATAAACTTCTTTTACGCTACAATAATAAAAGCTTGAAGTAAACTGCTTTCGGGTTGCCTTTGGTCCCTTTATTTTTTTCTCTCTCTCTCTCCTCTGAATAGCGGCAGGAATTAAACACAAATCTCTCCCCCGCGTCCCCATAGTGACCCTGGGGGGAAGGGTGGCTGGAAGGACCCGACGCCGGCAGGGGCGCGGGAGGGCAAGGAATAGGTAAAGGGGACGGTGAGGGTGCCCAGGAGTGTACACATGCACGCACACACTCACGGTGGAGATGTGGGGTCGGGAGAAAAACCGAGAAGCCGAGCCGGGCGGGGTCCTGGAAGTAGGCCCGAGAGGCAAGGGGGTCCTTACTTGCCGCCGCGCGCGCTTGCGCTCACGCACAATTACAGCTGCCCCTGCAGCCGCCCGTCTAACTTCTCCGAGTGATGGTGTGGGGGAGGGGGCGGTGTGGAGGATAAGGGGGGCTATGGACCAGGTAGGACTGCGCTCCCGACCACCGCGGGCGCCTCCCCACACCTGGCTCCTCCCTAGCCCCCTCCCCGCACCTGGCTCCTCCCTAGCTCCGTTCCCCACCAGGCTCCTCCCTAGCCCGGTTCCCCACCCGGCTCCTCCCTAGCCCGGTTCCCGCACCTGCAAAATCATCTCCCGCTCCCCTCCAATCCCCGCCTGGCTGCTGGGGTCCGCGGGAGGTGCGACTAGCAAAGCGCACGATGGCGGAGGGAGGGCAGACGGGGAAGGGAGGGCGGGCTTGCAGCGCCACCACTCCAGCAGCAACACCTACTGCGGGGCGGGGGTGGAGCGGGGTGCACCCCCTGCCCAGGGCACCCCCTCCTCTTGCCCCTCCTCCGCTTCCCTAAGTTCGAGCCAGACCTCACCACCACCCCCCGCGACGCGCTCGGGGCTGGGAAGTGGAGCAAGGGAGCGAGATGGAGGAGCGGAGAGAGACCGGAAAGAGGGGGATGGCTGTTGCTGGGACGGGGGCTGGGGGGAAGGGGGCCGTGGCGTGTGGCACCGCTCTGCGTCCGCAGTCCAGGCCGGGCGCTCCCGCGCCATCCCGGCCCTCGCTCTGTCCCCTGCTGCTCCCTGGGGGAGGGCGACGCTGGGAGCACTGGATTAGCGCGGCCCCCACCTCCCTCTGCTAGCGACACCTGGAGCGGAACAGTGAGGGGGGGGGCAGAAGAAAGCGCTAAGACGAGTCTGCAGAACGCGAGTGGGGGAAGCGAGGCAGCCGAACTTCTCCCGCCCGGGAACCCAGGACCGTCCGGGTCGCGGGATGGAAAGAGAGAGTGTTAGTGAGCGCCTGAGTGTGAGCAGCGCGCACGTGGGAGGGGGTTCTGCAGGGGTGAGGGGGGTGCAGCAGGCGGGTGGAAGAGAGGCCCCTGCTCCACCAACGCCGCCTCCAATTCCGCGCCCAGCCCCCACACTGCTCCTCTGTGAAAAGTTTTTGGAACTGACACCCTGAGCTGGGATTTTTTTTTTTTTTTTGCTTTAAAAGTATTTAAATTGAAAAAATAATTTTAAGAAATAATTGGCACAGATGGTATTTCTGCATCTCCTCCCCTCCCCCTCCCCCCCAACGCTGCCTCTCACCCCAAAACCCCCAGGAAGAATCCGGAGCCAGCCGCACGGACGCGGCTGGTCGCCGGGGAGGGCCTGCCCCGAGCTCCGGCAGGCGCTGGCCCGGGTGCGGATTTGGTGGCCTGGAGGCAGCGGAGGGCGGCCCGGGATCGCCGGCAACCGCCGCGGGGCCCCACGGCCGGCCGCAGCCGCTCCGGGTCCTGGCCGGCCGCTTGGGGGTCCAGCTGTACGCGCTGCGCGACCTCCCTTCCCCACGGAGCCCGCTCCCCGCCCCCCCTCCCCCGGCTTCGTCTGGCTTCCCGGACCGAAACTCGGAGCACTGGGCTCTCGGACCTGCTGCTCCTGCCTCTGCCCACGCGGCCGGCTGGCTCCCCGCTCCAGGGGGGTTCCGGCACCCCCCCAACTTCTCTTCTTTCTCTTCTCCCTCCCACTCTCCCTTCCTCCCCTTGATCTTTCCCTTTCTCTCTTCCTTTTCCCTCGTTTCTTCCTTTCTTTCTTCTTTTCTTCTCTCTTCCTTTAAAATCTCTCCTTCTTACAAAAACAGTGCGTGCTCATCGAGGAAAACTCAGAAGAGTCAGGAGAAAATAAAACCAACCCAAGGTAACCTCAGGGTGTGAGCACTTTCAAACATGCCTCTCCCTGTCCCCCCCCCCACGTTTGTAAATATATATTTTAATAACAAGAGCCGGATTATTGTAGCCTGACATTAATTTTTGACCCCTGGTGCCCTCTTTCCTTGTCAATAAATGTCTTGAATGGCACCACTGCCACACCATCGAATGGACAGCCAGGGGGGCTCCAGAGTGCTTGGGGTGTGAGGGATGTTTCATTATTATAAACAGAAACGCAGTGAGCAGCTTGTGCTCACAGTCCTGCACCACTTTACCCCACTAGCACATTCCTTACAGGGGAAATCGCTGGGTCAAAACACATGCACATCTTTAAAGATGTCTGGTTTGCCAGGTTTTGCTAAACTGCCTTCCAGAAAGTCTACTTGATTTTATTGTTTCGTGTCTTCCCAGTGCTGTCTCTTCTTTATTTTTAAGTGAAAAATATGACGATAATGCATAAATCCATTCCCGGTAGTAAATTTTAAATACAGAATAGGGGGAGGAGAAAGTACAAGCCTCACTTAGAGCAGGATTTTTCAAACTGCAAGTCAGGACCCAGCAGTGGGTCATGAAATCAACTTACCAGATCAAGTCAAGCATTTTGTAAGAACTGAGATAGAATAAATACAATGTAACTACCAGCATACATTTCACCTAAGGTAATATAGTTTCCTGAAACTTCTGTTTCAGGGGGGCGGGGGGCTGTGTGTGTGTGTATGTGTGTGTGTGTTTACAAGGTGGCTGATGTGAAATGTATTCCTCCTGAAGGAGGGATCAAAAATGTTTGGAAATGTTTGAAAGCCAACGCCTCAAAGTTCCCATTCATCAGGGATAGCCCCTGTGAACTGTTGGGTGTGTTTCCTTCCAGACTCTACTTCGCCTACTGACAATGGTATATGAGTACATTCCCAGATATAGGTTCCATAATCAGGATCACGATGCACAGTGCTTGATGACCGCCCCCGCCACCCCCACACACCTTTCTCCTGCCAGTCCCTACCCGGCACCCTTTACCCATCCATACATCTAGTCCAAGCAGCTCCGTGCTGGCTAACTTGTGCCAGATCCGTGGGTTGCCTGAGCCCCTGCCCCCGCCTCAGGAGACACTCTGCCCTCAAGGAATGCTGGATCAGTGAGAAGGAGGGGGTGAGACAGCCATTGTTCTTATTGTTTTTGTTTTTGTTTTTTTTAAGATTTCTTTATTTGAGAGTAAGAGCATAGTGGGGAGGGGCAGAGGGAGAGGGAGAGAGAATCTTAAGCAGACTCTGCACTGAGCATGGAGCTCCCCCCGGGGGCTCGATCTCACGACCCTGAGATGACGACCTGAGCCAAAACCAAAAGTCAGACCCTTAAGCGACTGAGCCACCCAGGCGCCCCACTGTTCTTATTGTTACCATCACCATCATCCTCGTCATTAGTGTTTCTGAGGTTCACTGTCAGCTTAGCAATATGGTGCAGGGAGAGGGAGGAGGGGCATTAAAAGAGTTCATAGAGAAGGTCTCATGTGTCCCTTGAAGGCACAAGTGTCTCATCTGGGAAGACACAGAGGGAAGGGCATCCTTGGTGCAAAAGCCGAGGGGTCCAAGAAGGGCAGGTTGTGTTCAGAAAACAAGAAACCCCCATTGTGGCTATAAAGCAGAGGGGGGCATGGTGGAGAAGGAGGGGCAGTGAGGAGGGTTGGGGCCACTTTGGGAGCCTAGGCCACAGCTTTGAGGTCTCTGCTGAGCCTCAGGGATGGGAGCTTCAGACAAGAGAGCAGGGAAGTCAGAGGGAGAGGGGAAGGAGCAACAGACACCTGGGGATGGGGGTGGCTGGGCACGCCGTCCATCCGCCACTGACGGAGGGTACAGGTACACTTGCAAGAGTCAGCCTGCCATCTGCCCTTGGCCCCGCAACTGTCCTCTAGGCGTCTACCTGCAGGAGATAGACTACTGGGCACAGAGGGAGGGAGGTACCAGAGGACTATGGCCTCTGCCTTATAGCATGCAGATACCCCTCTACAGAGAAGTGATGTCCCAAACCACGGGGCGACCCACATGTGAAAGAGTGAGAAGTGATATCTGAGTGTTTGCTCTAGGGGCCAGGCACTGGGCAAAGGGCTGTATCAGGATTATTCAATTTGGTCATCCTAACAACCCTCTTAGATCAATACGATTATTAGCCCCATTTCACTGATGCACAAACTGAGGCTTGGCAGGGTCAGAGACAGCTGGGGCCAAGATGTTATGGGCTGAATTGTGTCCTCCCCCAAAATTCGTTGTTCAAGTCCCTAGTACCTCCGAATGTGACCTTATTTGGAGATAGGATCTTTAAAGAGCTTAAGTTAGGATGAGGTCATTGGGGCGGGCCTTGATCCAGTATGACTGGTGTCCTTAAAAGAAGAGGAGATGGGGACCCAGACACACAGAGGGATGGCCATGTGAGGACACAGGGAGAAGGCGGTGGTCTACATGCCAGAGAGAGAGGCCTCAGGAGAAACTCGCCCCTCCGACACCTGCATCTCAGATCTGCAGCCTCTAGACGTGTGAGGAAATACTGTGTTGTTTCAGCCCCTCAGTGTGTGGTACTGTGTTATAGCAACCCATACACAGGCCATGGATGAGAAAGTGGCTTTGACCACAGGCCTCTCTCACCCTGGTGCTGGGGGGTTAACACCAGGCTGCACCGCATCCCTCGAGTGGCCAAAAGGAATCAGGGCACTTGAGATTTCCCCAACCCAGATGCGTTCCTTCCTCTGTTGTTACATGAAAATGCAGCTTATAGGACAGTGGGTCTGAATTGGGCAGTGAGTGTGTGTGCTCTTTTTTTAATATCTGCAAAGACACGCACACAGGCAGCTCTAGAAAAATCTACCCCGAGGAATTCACAGTAGCTGTCTTTGTGTGGGTGGGATTATGAGTGTTTTCTTACTTTCTTCTTGTTGCTTGTCTGTAGCCTGTGATTTTTCTGTAGTGAATGTGTATTGCTCTTATAACAGAAAAAATAAAACTAAAAACAGCAAAAACACTGGCTGTGGCAAGTAGAAACCTGGAGGTGGGGAGGCCAGGGCAGATAGAGGATCTGGCTGGAGGTGGAGAGCTCAGGGCCAGGTCTGGGGATGGTAGGTGGGAGTGTTGGGGTGCGGTGCTGGCACGAGAGACATTTGGGAGGGGGAAAAAAGGAGTAGGGTTGCTGAAAAAAAAAACACAAGACACTCAATTATATTTGAATTTTAGATAAGCAAAAATTTTTTTAGTATAGGTATGTCCCAAATATTATGTGGGATATACTTATACTTAAAAAGATTTTTTTTTTAATTCATTGTTTAATCAAAATTCAAATTTAATTGGATGTTTTGGGTTGTTTCTTTGTTTTAAATTTGGCAATCCTAAGCTTGGGTGGGGGCCAAAGGTGAACAATAGTGCAATCTCTCTGAGGCTCTGTTAGTGGCAACCCCAGAGCTCGAAGGGCCTCAAAGCATGGGATAGATGAAACCAAAGTCTCTAAGACCCTCTATTCAGTCTTCCCCTCTGGCCAGACAGAGGCCCCCAAACTCTCCAGAGACTACGTCTGGTGACCTGGAGCCAAGGAGGAATGACCACCAGCCCTGCTAGCTGATGATTTGCAGGGCCCAAAGCAAAATGAAAATTCAGGGCTCCTTGTTCAAGAACGGGGAGAAATGCCATTAAAGGTACAAAATATAAAGCTTTTTCCTTTCTTTCATGGTACCTCAACTTCTCGTGGTGTTTCTTTCCTATTTAATGGCATTATAAATAAAGAAAAATTAACATTTTAAATTATGTATTAGTCTGGGTTCTCCAGAGAAACAGAGCCGGTAGGATAGAGAGAAAGATTTACTTTAAGGAATTGGTTCACGTGATGATGGAAGCTGAGAAGTCTAGGATTTGCAGTCAGCAAGCCAGACACCCAGGAGAGCCATTAATGTAAGTTTCAGTCCAAGAGCAAAGGTCTGAGACCCAGGAGCACCAGCAGCGCATGCTCCGGTCCGGGTCTGAGTCTGAAGACAGAAGACCAGTGGCCCAGCCCCACAGCAGTCAGATGGAGGGGGCAAACTCTCCCTTCCCCAACCTTTTGTTCTATCCAGGCCCTCAACTGATCAGATGAAGCCCACCCACGTCAGGCAGGGCGATCTGCTCCTCGCAGTCTATTGATGCAAACGTTCATCTCATCTCGAAACACCCTCACAGACACACCCAGAGTAATGTTTGACCAAATATCTGGGCAGACCCTAGCCCAGCAAGCTGACACAGAAAATTAGCCACCACAAATCAGTGGCATGGATGTTACCATTCCCCTCTCTGGTTTTAAATGCAGGTGAGCGAGCATGGAATCTGCACGGGGAACCATGGACATTACAACTTTACATTTCATGGCCTGCCCCCGCACGTGCATTTCATCCCTGCCAGAGCAGGGCAGATGCTACACAAAGTTGACTCCCCTGTTTTTAGTTCACTTCTTGGTATGGGCACACTTTGCCAATGCTCTTGGCTGTCACTTTACCGATGAGAAAGGACACGTGGCAAGAAAAGGAACCATGGGGAGCCCCGTCTTTCCCTTTCCACCATGCCATCCCTCTGGGGGGCCCGTGGCTCACACTTTCCACACACACGTACCTTGAGTCGCTCCGAGTCTCACGGAGCTTCCACACACTACAGGCTCACTGACATCCATGCTCATGGGGCATCACGAATGCTACATGTGAGGAACAGCAGAGAACAGGGCCGTGCGTGTCACCCTACCCACTCTGCTCACACACATCCTCCAGTGTCCCATCCAACTTCACTTACAAAACACGATGCAAAGACAACAATTATTCAGAATTTCAGAACAGTGACAGCAGAGCATTAAATCAAGGGCAGGGTCCTCCGAGAGAGGGGCACTGGACACTGGCCCAGGATGCACACCCATGAAGCCCCCCCGACCATCAGTCCGGACCTGCACACAGCCAGCTGTGAGTCTGGGGAGTGGGGGCAGCTCCTTCCGTGGGCAGAGGGGGCCGCACTATGGTGCTCCCAGTTCTCCTGGGAGGAGAGTGAAGCTCCGTGGTGTTAGTCAATGTCCCCAGGACACACGCCTTCCGCCTTCAAAGCCATGCCCTTGGCTCTCCCCACTGCACTTGGCTGCTTACGGGGTGGTTAACCCCTTGCTGGCCGTTCGTTTGCCCAGGCCAGGGGCTGTGAAGATGGCAGGTGGATGCTCACCATCACGGTGCCCTAAGATTCTGCTGGCTCAGGCAGGCTGTGGCCAGAGGCAGAGTCAGGGGATAGGGAGACAGGCCAGAAGAAGGTGCCAGGAAGAGGAGGGTACATATGTAAAGGCCAAGAAACAGCACCGCGCATCATTCAGCCAGAGATGCAGCGCAGGTATGTGTTTGCATGTGAGCGAGTGTGTGAGACATATACAAATTCACTCTCCAGACCTTCATTGGGCCCCTGATACCCACCAGGCCTGTAGGAAGCACCGAGAAGAACTGGTCCCATCCTAACAGAGCAATTGAGCTGGTAGGGGAGACAGAAACTAACAATGCAGGAAGCCTGGGATTTAGGTAACCCGAGGGAAGGCTTCCTGGAGGAGGTGTATCATGAAGCATTAGAAGCTCAGGTGGGAAGAGCCTCAGGGATGGAAAGAATGACGTGTGCGGAGCCTTGGCAGCGAAAACATCCTGGCAGGTTTGGGTAATGGCGGTCAAGTCCATGGGGCCCCTGGAGAGGGCAGGCAGGGATGAGAGGTGAGGCTAGAAGGCCCTATGTGGATCTGATGCATGACCTTGAAGGCCCTGGGGAGAGGCAGGAACGTGACTGGGAGCAGAGAGGGTAGGGGTCAAGACTCGGTCCAGGGTAGCTGTCCCTAGTAGTGGCTGGATCACCTTAAGGAAGATACTGGGCTCCAGGCCTGTCCTGGCCACAGCCCTGTCCTCCCTGGCCTGAGCCTCCTCCCCTCACCCCTACCCCATGGCTGAACCCAATCACACTGCTCTGGGGCTGCCTGAGCTCCTTGAATCCCCATGACCCTTTTCCCAGAGAAAGCACTCAAGCTCTCTCCAACCCACCCCCCACCTGTGTTTGCACCCCATCCCACAGCAGTCTGGAGCGGGGACCCATCCTCCTCCACTGGCAGTGCAGAACTAGAAACCACAAAGTACCTCCTGTGCACTGGGGTTCCGGGGAAGGTTCACCTCCAGAAAAGTTCTATTGGGTGCAAGGATTTGCATGCTGTTGTTCTTCCCAGATCTGTCTGTAAACCCAGCAGGCCTCCACACAAAACCCCGAGAGGGTCCTGGAGCTTATCCCAGCATCCACATGAAAGAGAAGGACCAGGATAGGCCGCAAGAGTTTTTGGAGAAGAGAGAATTGGAGGACACATTGTGCATCCATTCATTCCTTTTGACAAATATTTATTCCAACCTGAAATGAGCCAGCCATAATTCCTGCTCGACGGGAACAGAACCCATGTTCCTGCCCAAATGGCGTACAAGTTCAGACTGGGGGACAACAATCAGAAACAGATAAGTTTTGGGTGGTAGCAGTCAACAAATCAATTTTGAATCCTAAAAAATGCGGCAAGGAAAAATAAGGTCAGTGCTTCCCTCATCCATAAGGTCACCCCAACACCTAGTGGCTTAAAACAATAGCATTCCCATCACTGCTCATAGGTCTGGAGGCTGAGTGGGGCTCTGGTCAGTGGTCTCACCCAGGGTCTTTCAGACAGTTGCAGCCAGATGGGAGCTGGGGCTGGGGCAACTCGAAAGCTTCCTTACTCATATTTCTGGTGACAGTGGCCAGCTCCCAGCTGAGGACTTCCGGAACTGTAGCTGAAATACCTATCTGGGGTTCCTCCCTGTCACCTGGGTTTCATCACGTCAGCTGGGCTCCAAAGGTGGGCATCCCAAGAGAGTAAGGCAGAAGTGCATGGCATCGTTATGACTTAGGAAGTTATCTGGCACCACTCTGCAAACTCTGCTTGTCCAGGTAATCACAGAAATCTGTCTGCCTGCTTGAGGGGAGGGGACACAGACTCCCACCATTCAGTGGAAGATGTGCCAAAGTCACACTGCAGGAGCGGGCTATGTCGTCCTGTCTTTGGGAAAAACATTCCATCGCAGCCAGGGTAAGGGAATAGAGTCATTTACAAAGTAATAATAAAAAAGCAAGGGAATGACCCAGGATAGACAAACAGACCCCCAGGACAGAGCAAAGAGCCCAGAGAGACGCTCATGCCCATGTCAGAACACCATATATAATGAGGGGGTGTCAGCAATCAGTGGGCGCAAGCACCAGTAAGGATGAAATTACATTGTATCCCTGTCACACACACATGACACATAAAAATAAATTGCCAGTGGGATAAAGATTTGAAGTGGAATGCAAACTGTTACAGCTTTTAGAAGACTATGTAAAAAATTATCTCTATGCCACAATGAAATACCACCTCACGCCCATTAGGATGGCTACTATGAAAAAAAAAGCTGAAAATAACAAGCGTTGGGTGTAGAGAGGATGCAGAGAAATCAGAGCCCTTGTACGCTGCCGCTGGAATGTAATGGTGCAGCCGCCGTGGAAAACAGTATGGGGGCGCCTCAAAAATTATGTAAAATGTGATCCACCAATTTCTATTTCTGGGCATATACTCAAAAGAACAGAAAGCAGGGTCTTAAATGCATATTTTCAGACCCATGTTCCTAGCAGCACTATTCACGGTAGCCAAAAGGTAGAAGCCACCCAAGTGTCCATGGATAAATAAATGGATAAATAAAATGTGGTCTGTCCATACCATGGAATATGACTCAGCCCTAAAAAAGAAGAAAAATTCTGACACCTGCTACACCATGGATGAATCACGAGGACTTTATGCAAAGTGAGAAAAGGAAGGCACGATAGAACAAATCCTGTGTGATTCCATTTATATGAGGTCCCTCCCGAAAAGGGTCAAGTCCATAGAGACAGAAAGGGGAATGGAGGAAGAAGTGGTAACTGGGAGGAGGAGGGGATGAGGAGCGAGTGGTTAAGCGGGGACAGAGTTTTGATTCAGGGAGATGAAAAAGTTCTGGAGATGGATGGAGGGGATGGTTGCACAACAGTGTTTACAATGGTCAAGATGGTGAATTTTAGGTTATACGTTATCTTACCACAATTAAAATGGATATACACGCACACACACACATGCATTTTTTTTTTTTAAAGCAGATCTCTATGTTCTTTGGATGGGGAAATTTTCCTATTTAAAAAAGAAAAAAAAACATAAAGGAAATACGGCTATATGACAAAATGAAATTTTTCTCTATAAGCAAAGATGCTATCAACAGTTGAGACTCGCATGCTGGTGTTCACGCCTGTCCCTCCAGACCCATCGGCACGACTGTCCGGGCTCTCCATTGATGAGCTCTCTTCTCCCAGCTCTGTGGGCTGGGCCTGGCTGATGGCCCTGGCAGGGCAGGAGCCTAGGGGGTGGGAGGAGAGTGAGGGCCAGAGACTTTTCCCCAGCCCCCCGTGGCAGGGTTGCTGGGGGCAGGCTGGGTGTCTAAAAGCCCTCTCCTCTCGGGGCCTCTCTCCACCACCCAGTAATTGCTCTCTCCTCACCCAAGGGCCTCAGGGTGGCCATGGCTCCCGGGTGGCCAGCCTGGGGTATCGCTCCAGCCCTCCTTGTTCCTCTGCACCTTGGCAAGTAACCCCTGATCAATCTCTATAAATAACCACATCCCTAAGTTGAGGGTGTGGTTATTTCCTGCCAGCACACAGGTTGTTCGGAAGCGTATTTGTTGCCAACAGAGGAGTACAGACAATAAACTTCCACATGTGGGAGAGACGGACAAACTGCAGGTGCCCAGAGTGGAAAGGTGGACAGCAAGGAACACAGGAAGCCACCCGTCTTTATGGGGGCAGAAGAGCGGGCCCCAGTGAGGTCAACCACCTGAACCCCCAGACCCTGACAATGTCACTTTACATGGCAAAAGGGACTTGGCAGATATGGTGAAGCTAAGGGCTCTGAGATGGGAGATGATCTTGGGTTATCCAAGGGGGACCCGAGGTCATCACAAGGTCCCCCTAAGCAGGAGGTAGGAGGCACAGAGGAGGGGACGGAAGATGCGACGCTGCTGGCCGTGAAGAGGGAGGAAGGGGTCCCGAGCCAAGAGACACAGGCAGGCTCCAGAAGCCAGAAAGAGAAAAGTACAAAAGGACTCTCCCCGGGAGCTTCCAGAAGGAGCACAGCCCTGCCACACCTTGACTGCAGCCCAGTGAGACCCTGTGGGACTTCTAGCCTCCAGGACTCCTTGTGATCAAGGTCGTGTGCTTCTCAGCCGCTGAGCTTCGGTGGTTTGCTACGGGAACCAGCGTCGCTTCACTAGCAGTCAGGGGAACGCAAACTGAAAGCCATGCCGCACAGCCTCACACGGGGGTTGGCGCAGATACAGGGGACTGGGGGGGGCCGGGAGTGGACGCTCTGCCCTGTGGGGAGGGCCGGACCATCGGAGAGGGGTTTTGGAGCACCGGAAGCATCACGGCGGCTGCACGTGCTCACACCTGTGGCTCAGCGAAGCCACCCTGAGCCCCCCGGCCGGCGGGGGCCTGGTCCTCAGAGATGGCCCCAACCACTGACCGCTCCCGCTCTGGGCCCCTCCCACTCTGGCTCTGGGCTGGCTTGCCACTGCCCGTGACCACCAAAAAGGACAGTCTGGGCATCTGTGTCCGGGCCTGAGGAAGGCCTGGCAGCTTCTGCTTTCGTGCTTTTGGGGTGTGGAGCCACCACGTAAGGGGCAGGAGACCCCACCGGAAAGGGAGAGAGGCCTGCAGATCCCGGTGTCTTCTGAACATCCTGCGATAGACACTACCTGGCTGTGGGATAGACTCTATGCAGGACCAGCAGAAAGAGTGCCGAGCTAAGCCCAGTCGACCCCCAGAGCCGAGAGATAATAAAACGGTCGTTTCGCTCCATGTTCTGGGTGACCCGTTGGGCAGCCTTAGAAAAGAACACCCGGACCGGGGCCCCCCCAGGGGCACGGGGCGGTCCCCTCCCCGATGAAGCACTGTCATGGCACGCAGGAGGGGTGTAGCGGGTGAATCATGGAGCAGTGGACCCCTCCCTGCAGCCAGAATGAATGAACTAGATCTACACGGCTCGCTAGAGTCACACCCCAGAAACATGACGCGGATCTTCTGTGTGACTCCATTCGTATGAGATGCCGGAAGAGGTAAATCCAGAGACAGAAAGCAGATTGGGGGTTGCCGGAGGGGGAGCGGGGAGTGACGGCTAATGGCTATGGGGCCTCCTTCGGGGGCGATGAGAATGTTCCGGAACTAGACAGAGGTGGTGGCCGCATAGTACCAATGCTGCTTGAGGGTACACTTGGAAATGGTTGGTTTTATGTCACGTGCATTTGCCTCAATAAAAGAAAATGATGAAGAGTAGGAAACTCAAGTGGCAGAAGGATGTGTGTAAACCGACACTACGTGTGTGTGAGAGTGTACGGTTGTGAAAATCGATGGATGACGTGCACACACAGACACAGGGAAGCACCTCCACACGGGAGAGTGACCTCAGGAGGGTGGTTTCTCTGGGAGAGGAGGGGGGAGTTCTGAAGGAGGAAAAGGGGGTTCCAGCCATATCTAATGTTTATCTCATGTTCAAAAATAAAAAGTCAGGGACGCCTGGGTGGCTCCATCGGTTGAGGGTCCGACTCTTGATTTCGGCTCAGGTTATGATCTCAGGGTCATGGGATCGAGCCCCGCGCCAGGCTCTGCGCTCAGCATGGAGTCTGCTTGGGATTCTCCCTCTCCCTCTGCCCCTCCCCGCCCTAAAATATATAAATAAATCTTTAAGAAAAATAAAAAAATCAATGCTGTCCTGCATTGAATCTGAGCAGTGGCCGTGGTCATGGTTATATCGTTCTCTGTACTCTTTTGTAGGTCTGAAATATTTCACAATTTCACATGAAAAACAGAGTGCTCTCCTACCCCGCTTCACCTGCCTGAAAGGGGGAAAGAAGTCCTCGGTGTCTGGGAGGCCCCTCCCGGCTCTGATGCGGCCACATCAGTCACATGGGAGGGTACCTGTGAGGGGTCCCCGGACCCGGGTGGTGGTAGGGCTGGGTTTCGAGCAGGCAGGCCCTGGGGAGCTCACCCTGTAAGAGCTTCCTGCTAAGTACTGCTTCCCAGGGGCTCCCCCAATGAAACGTCACAACAGGCTCTGAAGAAGACTCCGTTATAATTCCCAGTTTGCAGACGGGGAAGCTGAAGCCCGGGAGGTGACAGTCCCCACTAGCAAGAGGCAGAGCCAGGATCCCGTCCCCCACAGTCGGGCTGCCAAGGGCGGGCTTAGCTGCATTCACTACTCTGCCTCATGTAGCGAGTGGGACGTCTCAGTCATGTCCAAGTGACAGCTTGCTGGGCTGCACCCACAGCCCCGAGGGCTAGCTCTTCCTTTCCAGAATATGTGTCACTTTCCCCAACCCACTGTCCACAGGCCTTGTTTCTACAACCCCGCCCTCCGATGAGCCAAAGGAAGAGGCAATCAGAGTTGAGTCACCGTAATCATTGCCCCCCCCCCCCAGAGAGGGTCCTGAAATTGGCTCCAGGACCACCCTCCACACTCAGTCCAGGCCAGTGCATGCTACGGCCCGGACTGAGGTTAGAGCGCACACAGAGCCACCCTGCACTCAGGTTAGAGCACACAGATATGTGTAGAGAGGAGTTTCAACCCACTTCTCTGAGCCTGGTTGGGGGGCCCTGAGCCAAGAGCTGCCCTATGAGCTTCCTCCGCTTCAGCCTCTGCCGTGTGCGATTGAAGTCGGCCCAGGATCTCCCCAAAGGGAAAGACTTCTGGGGCTCAAGACTCCAGCCAGGTGCCAGGCGCTGGGCGTGCGGTGAGGACGAGCAGCGGGTGGGGGACAAAGTGACACCAGACCATCAGCTTTGGGAAGCTGATAAATCTGGTACATCCGCACAAGCTCTGAATGAAAAGGGCAAGGCACAAGAAGTTACAGTTTCCCTGGACCTCAGTTCACCTCCTCCTTGTCACGGAGGCAGTACTGTCTGCCCCGCTGGGTATAAAGGATAGAAGTAAAATTGCCCATAAAACCCAAGAACGTGGGCGCCTGGGCGGCTCAGTCGTTAAGTGTCTGCCTTCGACTCGGATCATGATCCCGGGGTCCTGGGATCGAGCCCCGTGTCGGGCTCCCTGCTCAGCGGGAAGCCTGCTTCTCCCTCTGCTTCTGCCCCTCCCCTTGCTCGTGTTCTCTCTCTCTCTTTCTCTCTCAAATAAATAAATAAAATCTTAAAAAAAAATCCCAAGAACTTGGTGATGGGTGGCTGGTAGCAATATTTCTAGATTTCACCATTACTAAGGAGGGGCTGAGCTGGTCTCTCAAGCTTTTGTGGCCATTAACGTCAGAGCCAGTGTGGTGAGCTCCTTCCTTCCCTGACTCAGTGTTTCCATCTGTGTTAGGGGCGTGCAAACAGCCTATGGCTGAAATTCCTACCCAGAACCTGCCCTGAGGCCACCAGCCCCGTCCCCCTTCCTGGACCAGCTGGGATCCCTGGGAGTCACTGCTCCTGGAGCTCCTGGAGCCCCTGTCCCTCTGCTCTGACTCCCACAAAGCCTGTCAGCTACAAACACACACTCCTGGTTTGACAACCAGTTGCCCAGGGCGCCTCTGCGGGGCAGCTCCTAGAGAGCTGGGCCTTGGCACAGTTGTCCTTGGTGAGGAGGTAATAAAGACACCCCCCAGCTTGACAAGAGTGCCACAGATCTCAGAGCTAGGCAACCCCAGTGCTGTTCCTGCGGTGGGGCTTCCAGTTGCAAAGTCCAGGGCTCCCACCGCCCAGAAACTGCAGAGGCCAGCTTGGAGCTCAGGGCCGTGTGACACCCAAGCTCAGCTCTCCCTGCAGAGGGAAGGAACACAGTCGCCGAGCACACAGCCTCAGGACCACACTGCCCTGGTAGAATCCTCCTCCTGCCATTGATGGACGGTGTCACCAAGGATGAGTCGCTGCCTCCCTGCGCCTCAGTTTCCTCATTTGTACAAAGAATTTTTCTATTTGTAAAATCGATACAAACACCTTATTTGGAAAAAAATGATTGTGAAAGCGAATAGTAATAGTAGCACCCACCTCATGGGTTATTTTGAGGATCGATGGGGTGGACAAAGTTAGGTGTGTGTGACAGCATGTGGACACCGAGCACTGGACAAATTCAGAAGTCACTGCCATTGTGGCATCGGGATTACCACCCACATGGTCCCCTCCCCTCTGAATAAACCTCAGTCTCCTCTGAGAGACCCCACGTGAATAATACAGCCCAGGTCTGAAAGCTTCTGGATGGCAGAAGTGTTTGCAATTGCCAGGATATATCTAGAAAATAAATCATTTAAGGAAGGGTTCCTTTTTTTTTACCATCTTTCATTCTTTTGGAGATTGAACAGGCCACTTGAGAAGGAAAAGCAGCCGGCGGGTATCAGCAAATAATTCCGAGAGTTATAAATAGTCTTTGGATGTCTGAGCTGAAGAGCGCTTGGAGGGAAATTCATCTAAGACCCCCGTCCTACAGGGGATGCCCCTCGTCTGGGCTGAGAGACAGGGCCACCCAGCCGTCAGTGCCTGGTTCTCTCTCCTTCTCCGGGGAGGGATAAAGGGGGTTTTCTTTACATTCCAACTGTTTCCATGTCCATAATGTGTCTGTCTTCATAGGGAAACGTACCACCCATCAATAAATAGATAAGCCTGGGAGCTCCCAAGGCCCCCAGACCCTGTGTCCTGCAGCCAGGAGGGGAGAGTCTGATTACGGAAACAACTGCAGAGCGCACAATGTCATGGGCATGAGGGTGGGCCCAAAGCCCCGCCCTACAGCGTCTGGCTCTTGGCTGTGAAGCAGTCTCTGTCGGATTGACTTGTTTCATCCGGTAAGTGCTCAGGGTCAGCCCAGTCCTGCCCACGTTTCCTGGGTGCCTGCGCCCGGCCTGGGGCTGGGTATCGGCCCCAGCAGTGTCACGCTGGAGAACTAGTGTGGAAGTCCCCCCCAGACTTGGTGAGCGCCGTCTTCACCGGGAGCCCAGGGAAGCCAGTGCTGGATGGCCGTGGTCCCCGGGACAGTCAGGGGCCACTCCTCAGAGACATGGAAGGAACAGGGAAGGCCAGAAACGGAGCTGCCGTGTGCGGGAAGGGGCACATTTTTGGTGGGGCAGATGAGAGGCAAAGCAGGTCTATGCTCCCCTACTTGTGGCTATGTGGCCTCAGGCAAGTGACTTAACCTCTCTGTGCTTAGATTTCTCCTCTGAAAACTCAGATCGAAAGTAGCACCTACCTGCTAACGTGGCACGGGGCTCCCACAGCAAGTGCTCACTGAAGGTCACCCGCTCCTACCACGGGGGTGGGCCTGTCTTGCCTTCCTAGCGAGATGCCCCACCATCTACATGGGGTTTTAGCAGTACCAGAAGGCTCATTCTGGCCACGGTTGGGGAAGGCAGGTGGAGTGGTTAGAGGGAGTCTGTGACGGGTGTCTCGCATCTGCATGGAGGTTCTGTGTGCCTGGCTACCACCTGGCAGTCTCGGGAGACTGAGTCAGGGAGAGCCATCATTCCAAGAGAACTAGGGTGGGATCTGTAGAGTCCCTGAGGACAGAGCTTCCCCAGGACCCCCAGGGGACATCAGTCAGAGGCCCTGGACCCACCACCCATTGTGGGGGGACCTGGCCCCTCCCAGAGCTGACAGTGCTGGAACTGTCAGCAAAGGCTTCCAGAACCAGGGGCTGCCATGCCCCTCCCCAGACTTGGGCTAGTCCGCAGACCCACCCCCATCCTCTATCCCCGAACAGCCCTCCTCTGTGGCCTGGGTGGCTTTTGGCTGTACACAGTGTGGCTTCTTGTTTCCGAGAAGTTCAGAAACATCTCCTGGCTGCCCACGGCAAGCTGAGAAGTCTGCTTAGTTGGATGTAAGTCGATGTGAGGCAGGGAGTTGAGAGCCTGCAGGCAGTTTCTGTGCCGTGCAGAGCAGACCCTACAGAAGAAGGCTTCTGAGGGCATCGTGCTCCCCAGGACTCCTGCAGCTCAGCAAGCACACACAGCTCCCAAGCTCACGTGTCTTCTCCCAGCCACACACGGAGACGTGCGCACACTACGCGCAGATACACGCAACCACAGGCAACACGGGCAGGTGTGCACGCACAAGAGAATCTACACAGAGACCCAGGCGCACACGCACACACACACACACACAGCCCCAGACTTCCATGCTCAACTTCTTCCAAGGATGAGCAGGCCGGGAAGGTCCCCTCTGACAGGAGATGCAGACCACCTCCAGAGGCTCCTGCTGATGCTCTGCACAGCCCCAAGGGAGCCGTTCACATAGAGCACAGTGGGGAGGGCACCCCAGGGCTGTGTCACACTAAGACCCGGGGCGCCCTGGAGCCACAGTTCCTAGTGTCATCACCAAGGAGTCCATTTGCCATTCCAAATATCTTGCCTGGAATTTTTCCCAGCTCTGTCCCAGAGTCTCCCTATGTTTTTCAGTCCTGGACTTCACAAACAATTCCCTGATTTCTGTTCCCTATTCCAGAACTTACTACTCCTGAGAGAACTTACTCCTGGAATTGGGAGCTTGGGCCTGAACGGGCAGGGGGGCAAATCCATTCAGGCTCTGCATCCCTGCCCCTCACTCTCCCTCTTCTTCTCTCCCTCCTCCCTGGCCTTCTGGAACAGAGCCTGGAGAGTATCTGGGTGAGGTTGTTGGGCCCTGAGCTAGCAAACAGAATCCTCACCTGTCCCTCTTTCAGAGTTGCCAGAGCGCAGGGTGTGAGTGAGGGACATGCCTTCCTCGACTAGAGGCAAAAATACTGGGCTTCTTTGGGAGAGCCAGAACCAGGTCTGAAAACCTGCTTCCCAAATCAAATGGCTTGACTCAGGAAGCTCCACCCATCTGTCCGACCATCCAGAATCCACCACCCACCCACCGAACATCCATCCATTCACCCACCTGCCCAGTCATCCGCCCAACCAATTCGGCAATCCAGTTGGCTGCAATGGGGAAGACAATCAAGTCAACAGATGTGTCAGGGACCCTGGGCTCTGGGCTGGGCCCTGGGACTGAAATCCTTAACAAGACCAGTGTGGCAACTCCCCTTTACCCAAGCGCTCAGATGTCACCCAGCCTCTTGGTCTCCCCTGAGCTTAAAGATTCCAGAGCCTTGGAGAAGGATGGGTTGCAGCTCTGTTAGGTCTTCTGATTTTGGCTGTGAAACTCTAGGAAAGTCGTAAGGAAATGGGATTCCTTCCACATAAATATGCTTTACACATCTTGGGGACCCCATCTGTGCAGCAAAATACCCTCCAGCCCTTCCTCGCCCAGGTTGCCGGGTGGGGTGCACATGCAGCCCCCATTCCCAGAGGAGAAACATTTTTATCACTTCCGGAAATGAGACAGAGCTGTCAAAAGCTCATGAACTCAGCTAGTAAATTGTGAAACATAAGTCTCAGCTCTGTTCGGTGCCACAGAAAACATGACAGCTGGTATCAATTAGAGCGGTTTCTGCCTGGAGTCCCGGCTGACTCCGCGTCAAGCGGGTTTCCTGCCAGAGAGAGGGGAGTCGGGGGGCGGGGCTTCCACAGGAGCCGGGTCTGGCCCCTCCCCCAGTCCGCCCCTCACCACGCCCCTGCGGGCCACACCCACCGGACAAGGCAGGGCACCTCCTGCGTGGCCCTCTGGTTGGGGGAGGGAATTTCCCAGAAGCCCAAGCAGGGTGCAGTCATGTGACTTTTTGGAGCCAGTCACCTGCTGGTGGGTTGGGATGCTGGGATGTTGGATGGACGCGCTTCTTGGAGGGGAGGATGGCTTTGGGGGTCGCCATTAAGGACACCTCAGAAATTTGTTTCTACCCCCATCTCAATAATCTGTGTCCTACACTTCACGTTTTAACTGAGCCATTGGAAGTGAAGGTGGTTTTCATTTTGCCCAGCCCCCTCCCCTCCTTCAGTAATGAACCCCTTTGCCTGTAGGAACAGCATGCAGTGTGGCTCAGGGGGGCTGATCCCAGCCACGGGACAAGGCCCATGTCCCAGGCCCGGCCTTGCAAACTTGCTGGAGGTCTGCTCTGTGGACCCTTGGGAAGTCTGTCAACTTCAGCTGTGATCACAAACTGTGACAAAAATATGGTCCAAAGGCCTTTTTGTCCCCTCTGTGCAGAGAGCCAAGAGAGAGGCAAGCAGGAAAACGAAAGAGAGAGAAACTCAGTCCCGATGACCCCGGTTAAGCTGCTGGATTCAGCTGTTCCTAAAGCCGGAGCTGCACAAAGACTTGACTTCCCGCTTTAGGAAGACTTTTTTTTTTTTTTTTTTTTTTGCTTAAACTAGTCTGAGCTGTGCTTCTGTTGTTTGCAGTAGGGTCCTCTGATACATTATGGTTACGCTTTCCAGTCGGTAGACATTTATTGATACCTGTTGTATGCCAAGGTCTGTGCTAGGCACTGAGACAGACAATAAATGAGACCACTTTTCCTATGCAAAAATTGCATCCTTTTCCTCCCTTAGGAGGGGAACGAAGAGCTCTGGCACCCCCTCCATGCACAGTTATTCTAGACACTTTTCATACATTTTGTCTCTGATTTGTTACAGCACTGCAACTGGACAGCTCCCAGCCCCATGAGCTTACCGTCCAGTGGGTGGAGGGGCAGACCTATAAACCAGCAGCGGGACAGTCTCACTCGTGGTGAGCAATAATCACAAGGTCTCTGCAGGGCCAGCCAGTGGGAAAGGTCTCAGACAGGAGACCGGAGCTGACGGATGGCCAAGAGGTGCCCAGGACATCAAAGAACTAAGCACCCACGGCAAAGACAAAGCGGAACCAGAAGTGGAAATTAGTAGCAAAGGAAAAATAAAGTTGCATAAAATGCGTGCTCCAGCTGCATAGGGTCCAGCTCCATATACATACATGCTGATGCATGGAGCATGCAGATGCAGAGGAAAAAGATTGAAAGGAAACACAGCATTAACTGTGAGAGCAATTGTAGATAATCCTTATTTCCTTTTTTATACTGTGGATATTTTCCAAATCTTCTATGATGGAACAATTTGGTTTTTGTTTTTTAACAAATAAAGCAGCATGGACCTGCAGTAGGGGACCCATCTTGGGCAACATCTGAGGTCCTCTTGGGTCCCCTCTTATTCCAGCCCCAGCTGTGGTCACCAGCCCCACACAGCCATAGCTCACCTGCGTTGGGGCCACCTGATGGTGTCTCGTCTGTGGAGCCCCCCGTCTCCCTTCCTGCTCCCACCCTGGGCTTTCTCCCGGGAAACCCAATTCTGTATTACGTGTGTCAACTCAAAGTGCAGGCAGTTAGCCACCTGTGGGCGACCTCTGACCACTGCAGGACAGAGCCGGGAACTCGCTCCCCCTTGCCAGTGGGTGGAGGGGGGACGGGGCACATGATCCTAAGACATCATTACAGCTTCCTAGAGCACCTTGAGGGCTTGAGCAATGGGCACCCGAGGGGGGGACTCCCCTCCCTCCCATATCAGCCTCCAGCCCCCTCCCATCCCTAGGCCACTTCCCAGATGAAGCCCTATACCCAAGCTCTGTTTCAGGCACTGCCTCGGGGGGGCTCTGCTCAGTGCAAAGATCCCACCACCCCACTCTACACTGGTGTCACCAAAACCATCCCTGGCCCTGGAAAGACACGTGGACTTCTCTTCAGCTGCAGGCATCCCTGAAACAAGTTCAGCAGAGGAAGGGTCTCCCCATCCTCCAGGAAGTCATCTTGTGTCCAGGTGGTGACGGGTCTGCATGCTGCGGGGACAGGTGAATGAGGCCCCTGACCGCACCAGCCAATTCCACTCAAGGGGCAGTGTCTGCATGGATCCCTAAAGCAACCCAGAACAGCCAAGGGACAGCCCAAGGGCAGAGGGGAGCTGGGAGGGCCTGCCTAGGCCCCATTCTAGGAACCACGGGCCTGGGACCTGCAAGGTGGCGGGGGGGCTGGGGGAGATGAGGTGACAGCCTGGAGACCTGGGCCAGTGCAGGGACCTCAGTATCCTGATGACGACCTGGGACACATTCTCACAGGTCACAGGAGCTCAGAAACAGGCCTGGAGGGGTGCGAGGCAGGAGGCAGGGGCGTCTGGGGTTCCAAAGAATCCATAGGGATTTTCCAGACTGGGGTGCTGGGCTCAGTAACGGGGCTGCTTTAGGTAATGGGGATTTGCCCTTTTCCACGAAGGCTGACACCATAAATGCTCTTGCTGCTGAAACGGTTCTCCACGCTGCCGA
The DNA here is from genome assembly GCF_002201575.2 of Neomonachus schauinslandi. Taxonomy (NCBI): domain Eukaryota; kingdom Metazoa; phylum Chordata; class Mammalia; order Carnivora; family Phocidae; genus Neomonachus; species Neomonachus schauinslandi. Next base: position 3,548,046 of record NC_058411.1, on the reverse strand, counting down.
CCTGCCCTTAGTGGGTTCCAGAGGCCTTGGAGGCTCGCGCAGCCTTTCGGGGCTGCTGTAAATCCCCATTGTCCCTGTACAGTGAGCTGTGGAGAAAAACATGCGTGTGCTGTCGGGGCTTTGTTGGGTGTGCTGGTTGCTTAGATTCAGCTGAATGCTCCCAGCTCCGAGGGGGCACGGACAGGATTTGGAGGCAGCAGAGCTGGCCCGGGTTCCTTCGGGCCTTGCCAGCTCTGCGGCCGGGGGCAAGCCACGTCATGGGTGAGTCAGCCGCTGGGGCAGAGCGCCTTCGCCCTCCCGCCCCTCCTGATGTGGAACCCTGAGTCACCTCACCCACCTCAGGCCTCAGCTTCCTCTTCTGTAAAATGGGGGCAGCCATCCCAATAAAAGTCCCTGTCCCAAGGGACGGGGACACGGGGGGACATCGTTGTCATAGAAAGCCAGGTTGATGCCTTCTCCCGGACTTGGCCCCAGGGGAGTTGTCAGCAGGACACCCCTGGGGCTCTCTGGGGCGCCTTGACTGCTGCCCCACCTTCCACCTGGGCCAAAATCCCTTCCCAGCCCTAACCCCGAGAAGTTGACCTCTCGTCTTTCTTCCTCCCTCCCTCCCTCCCTTCCTCTCCTTTCTTCTTCTCTCTGTCCCCCGCCCCTTTCATGTTTCTATCAGACTCAGCTGCAGAAGGCTGAGCTCGTCGTCGGGCCCAGGTCACAGCACACGCTACTCACTGGGCGCGCACAGCCCTCGGCTTCTTCTCTGTGCCTCTCCTCCCTGCCGCGCACAAAGGGCCGCCCTTCCCCGGGCGCTGGATGAGCACCATTCCCATTGCATGTGCTCGTGCAGACTGGTTCTCTATGTTTTGTCTGCATGTCATTTCAATTTACATAAACAGCTCTCTGTAGTAGCTCACATGCTTCTCTTACTTTTTCCATCCAGCTCGGTGTTTTCAAGATCCATCTGTGTTGCTGTGTCTGTTTGGTTCCAGCCGCTGCTTGGTCTCCGTGGGGGCGCATCCCCACCTCTTGCCTACCCGCTCCTGCCCCCACCAACCCCTCTGAGTTGGACATCCTGACACCTGCCCCATGTGGGGTGGCTCAGAAGGCCATTGGGATATTTCCAGGAATGGGTCACTGCACACGTGGCAGGGTGGGGGGGTACGTGGGTCATTCACCCGCATCTCTACAGCGCGGCTGCGCCAGTCCGAATGCCCGCAAGGAGCCGGGGGCAGTCATGCGTCTCCCATTCCCCACTGATGCTGGCCTAACTTTTGCAATGGTGACAAAGTCATGATTATACCAGCCAATACTCCCTGAAAGCTTCCTGTGCGCTGGGCGCATGCTCCACCCCGTCTAATTGGCACGACACCGCAGAAGACAGGTACCTTCATATCCCCATTTTACAACCATGGAAATCAATGTTTGGAAAGGTTAGGGGCCTAGTCCAGTGCTTCCAACCCTCTCTCCCGTGCCCCCAGGTTCCCAAGTCAGAGAAAACGAGGACCTGAGGGCCAGGACCAGAGGGAGCTTGCCTGAGGCCACTGGGTGAGCCGGCCCTGCAGCTAGGACAGAATCCAGTGGCCATTCACCACTTCCCTGAGCTCATCACCTGGGCCCGGTGAGGGTGGAGGGCAGTGCTTAACCCAGAGCAGTGAGACTCATAAAGAGGGCCTTCAGCTGTATGACCGGCTCCCATCTGGCCCTATCCCCCCGCCAAAAGCAGGGACCCTGCACTGTGCACCCTGTTCCAGCTTCAAGGTAAAGAGAAGTCTCTCACTTCCTATGCAAACCACTCTCCCATGCAAGGAATTGCATCCTTTTTCTCCTTCAAGGGGGAAGCTTACAGCTCTGGCACCAACTGTGGGCTGGGAATGATGTTGACACTTTTCATGCATTTTCTCAGCAGGAGGGGCATTATTAGCCCTGGTTGCAGATGAGGCTGCAGAGACCCAAAAGAAGAGAGTCCTGGGCTTGCCCAAGATTGCACAGAAAAGGGGCCAGGAACCTGAGAGTGTCAGGGGTGGGTCACAAAGACCCTGGAACCAAACCAGCTCGCCTTCCCTTCAGGACCCCCAGGGTAACTAGAGGAGGCACTGCAGCCTGGAGAGAAAGCACCTTGTGCCAGAGACCACCCAACCACCCGACCGTCGGGTTCAGGTGAGAGGCAGTGCCTGACCCTGGGAAGGGGGTCAGCCCCAGATCAACTCCATCAAGGGCTGCCTCAGCGGACACAGAGGCCAAAACCCACAAACAAGCTGCCAGGCCTCCTTCCAATCATCCGCCCTTTGGAAAATCCAGCATACCATCCCAAAGGTGCTTGTATCCCAACATCCAGACCTCAGTCCCAGGCCCCCGCTTTCCACACTCTGCAGGAAGACTGGACACTTCCACGGGTAGCTTTTCCAGAGCTAGGACACCAAAGACAAAACCAATTTGGGTTGGGGGAGGGGTGCCTAAGACAGTGTAAAAGCTAAAGTTTGTACAATCTCCTGCATCTCCTGCAGATGGACACCTGGGCCCAAGGATGTGATGGATGCGGTAGTCCTGTCTGCAAAGAGAGGACCCCAGACACCTGTAGGGACTGGGCAGGTAGAGGCTCTGTCCTGCCTCCCAGCCAACTCCCTCCTCTGTCCAAACCCACTTCTTCCCCCTGCTTTTCATGGGGGTCAACCCTGATAACCATCTTGCACCCCAAATACATCTTGGCATCTACCTCCAAATAAGACAGTTGACACTGGGAATGCCCTCGACCAGCACTGAGCCTCCCTCCCACCCCTGCCTGGTGGCAGGAGCACAGTGGTCCAGGTGTTAAAGCTACTACTGGGAAGAATCAGGAGGGCAGGGGTGGGAGGGGAGCGCTGACGTGTGTCATGGATCATGCATTTGAGACACGTGGAGGACACAGGAGACACGAGGATACTGGGAATGGTAGCTGTTGCTAAGCACCACGGTGCTCTATGGCAAGGTGACAAGGGCTGCGGGTGAGTAAGAGGAGATGCGAAGCCCGTGTGAAACCCAGGGGCCTCTCTGAGGCTCCCATCTCCTCCTGCGAGAGCAGGACAGGAAAAGCCAGAGACCAAGCCCAGGACCCAGTAGTCTGAGCGGCTGAAGTTCAGGGAGGACTCAACGCCTGGTCAAGACCAGGAAAACAGGAACCCTGACGTACGGGACAGAGGCAGACGCCCCTGAAGGTTCCCACTCCCCAGCTCCTCTGACCCCTCAGAGCCTGTGGAAGCAGCTCACTCACAAGTCCCTCGCAAGAGTTAACAGCAAGACACTGCAGAGGGCTGTCTCCCTCACAACAACTCAGATCCCCTCAGGATCTGCCCCACCCTCCCCCCTGGCCATGAGGGTTAAGATGTGTTGGGCTTGATAAGGGAGGAAAAGAGCTGTAGGACGCCTCCTGCACATCCTGGCGGGGCCTGAAGGAGCACACTTGCGACTCCTGTTTGATCAGAGACTGAAATGGACGGCTGTCTGGGAGGAGTTCAGTGATTCGGTAGCACTCTCCTGAGACACAGATTAGCTCTCCTGGAGAGGAGACAGTGCAGACTCACCAGCAGGCGGCTTCTGGGAGCCTGAGACAGTGGTGGCCCCTCCGATCGAAGCTGAGATGCTAGGGCGCCATGACAGACAGTGATGAAGGGACTCCAAGGCTTGGGGAAATGGGCGCCTGGAGTGGACACACTGCGTCAGGCCAGAGGGCTGCCAGGTGATCATGCTCCAGGGAGAGGCCTGGAAGACATATCTACGGAGATCTGAAGGGTGCCAGCCTCACTAAAACATTTGTGGGGGCTGTCCTCTGGCAGGGAGACAGGGCCGATGGCAGGAATGGCTGTCACCAGAGCTGGCCTGCTGATAGCAAGGGGGACGTAGGACCCAACCAGGAAAGGCCAGGTGGCAGCCCTGATGCCCCAGGAGCCATCACAATGGCGGGTCAAGTCAGAGAGCAGCCACAGAAGCTGGGCCTGCAGAGAGTCATGACCCAGGGCCCAGGGCAGACGGGACAAGGGCACTTCTCAGTTCGTGCCAACAGAAGAAATCAAGTACAGATGAACCAAAGGCTGAGGGAGGTCCCAGCAAGAAAAAGTCATGATCCCTGGCCCGATTTCCTTTCCCAAGTCAATCTGTCGGTGCAGAACCCGTTGACTGAAGAGTTGGCTGAGCCCCAAGGAAGGGGGACCCCACAACGTAACAGTAAATACACATGGTAATATTTCCCCCCAGTTTTTCCACCAAAGCGACCTACGGTCACATTCTCAGCTAAATGCAATGGGCGAAGGGGAGCACCCAAACATTTTGAGGACTGCCAGTTGCAAGGCCGGAACGGATTTGATACCAGAGACATGAAGTGTCGTCATGGCCCCTACTACAGTGGGCCTGTGCAAACCAGGGGATAATGGAGTCCCATCCAAGGTCCACCTTCCCGTGAAGCCATGGAGTCCACTGACCCACCTAAGAGTGATTTCTTTAATCTTCAAACGTGTAGTTGGGATTGACATACTTAGCAATGGGTGCATTTCCCACACTGGGTTCTTGGTCTGCAGGGTAAGAACCATTGGAATGAGGGAAACCAAATGGAAGTTTGTAATGAACCCCTCCTGGGGCGCCTGGGAGGGCTCCGTTGGTTAAGCATCCGACTCTTGGTTTCTGCTCAGGTCATGCTCTCAGGGTCATGAGGTTGAGCCCAGCATCGGGCTCTGTGCTGGGCATGGAGCCTGCTTTGATTCTCCTTCTCCCTCTCTCTCTAGCCCTTCCTTTATTTATTTGAGAGAGAGACAGAGAGAGTGAGAGAAAGTGAAAGAGAGAGAGAACACGAGCGGGGTGAGGGGCAGAGAGGGAGAAGCAGACTCCCCGCTGAGCAGGGATTGCGATCCGGGGCTTGATCCCCGGAATCCAGGATCATGACCTGAGCTGAAGGCAGATGCTTAACCGACTAAGCCCCCCAGGTGCCCTGGGTAGCTCTATTTTTAACTTACTGAGGAACCTCCATACTGTTTTCCAGAGTGGCTGCACCAGCTTGCATTCCCACCAACAGTGTAGGAGGGTTCCCCTCGCTCCACATCCTCGCCAACATCTGTCCTTTCCCGACTTGTTAATTTTAGCCATTCTGACCGGTGTGAGGTGATATCTCATTGTGGTTTTGATTTGTTTTTCCCTGATCTCGAGTGATGTTGAGCATTTTTTCATGTGTCTGTTGGCCGTTTGTATGTCTTCTTTGGAGAAATGTCTGTTCATGTCTTCTGCCCATTTCTTGACTGGATTATTTGTTTTTTGGGTGTTGAGTTTGGTAAGTTCTTTATAGATTTTGGATACTGGCAAGAATTACACTTTTTGAAAAGCAACTCCTGGAGTCCTAGTTGGCCTAATAAAGACAAGATGCCTGACCACATTACACCAAGTGGCCAGCCGCTCCAACCCCCACCATATGCTCTATCAGACGAAACAAGTCATCAGATCATATGGGCCAAGCAGCAGTCTACCATCACATGGAAATGGTGCATGGGGGACCAAACACCAGCAGGACCAGAGGGCACATGCTGCAGGAGCACATAGCCCACAGCCCCATGGCACCCACTGGTGTTGTCCCAGCACCTGTCCCTCTGCTCAGGTCTGTGCCTGTGTGGAGCAGGAAATGCCTGAATGCAGTTTACAAATGGGTCAGTTCAGTGTGAGAATGCAAGCCAAAGACAGATGCCACCCTTCACTCAAGGGTGGCCTTGAAATTAGCAAGAGCTTCAGGTGGTCATCTACCTTGTGTGAAAAGAGGAGCAGACAGAAGTTATATATAGACTCATGAGTAGTGACAAGTGGCCTGGCTACTTGGTTAGGATCTTGAATGGAAAAAAAGAAAAGGGGGTTGGGGAGAAGTAGATCAGAGGCAAGGAATTCTCAGGCAGAGCCATGACGCACATACGGGAGTAGACGTGAAGGGTAGACCAGCAAACTGTCAGAGTAAGAGAGGCCCTAGGTAATGAAGCAGACAACATAACCCAGCCACTTGACACCAGCCAGCCTCTGCCATGGGCCACGCCGGGGCTGGCACAACGGGGCACATGAGGACGCGACCGTGGTGGCAGAAATGCCGGGTATACACGGGTCCAACACCATAGCCTCCCACTTGTCAAACCTGATAGCTAGACCTACTGCCACCACAGACCGTCCAACATGTCAGCACTAGGGACTGTTGCTGACCCCTACCATGGAGCCATTCTTGCAGAAGACCAACCAGCCACTTCATGGCACCTTTGACTCCCCTGGGCCATCTCCATTCAGCACTGCCTATGGTTTGTTCATCCAAGAGTAGACAGCAACTTCCCCATGGGTTTGCCTCTCCTGCCAGCCAGACCTCAGTCAGCATCACTCTCCAAGGGCTTAGGGTTCAACCCATCAGCATGGAATCTCACATGATTCACATCAGTCCCGGGGAGCCAATTTCTAGCCAAAACACTGTGGGAGGGGACCCAGGACCAGGGGACCCACTGGCCGTAGCACACACCAAACCTTTCAGAAGCTGCTGGCCTGACCATGTTGGACTGCCTATGAGAGGTGCCTCTGTGCCCCAGCTTGGAGTCAGGACTCTGTAAGGATGGGGGGGTCACCCTCCAGAACACGGCATGTACGCTGTACCCACTTGTTGTGTGCACCTGTGTCCAACAGGTAGTGAAAACCCATGCATGGGAGCATCAGTCCAGGGATGGAAGCCATGGCCCACTGACCCGCTGGGAACTTGTGCTTCCTGTTCCTACACCTCTGGGCTAGAGGTTCTCATTCCCTAAAGGGACACCCTTTCACCAGGGGACACAGAAAGGGTCCCGTTAAATTGGAGCACGGGGCTGCACCCTGGGCAGTCAGGCATCTCAGGTCCACGCACAGCCAAGCAAGAAGAGCTACCTGTCCAGGCCGGATTGACTCCCATCCACAGGAAGACGGGCTGCTGGAGCACAACAGGGACAGGAGAGATGACATGTGGGACCAGGTGAGACACGTGGGCACCTCTTGGGCTTCCTGCCCAGTTGTGACCATCAATGAATAAACAGAACAACCCTGGCCCTCCCCAGGCATGTGGACCCCAGGCCTCCGGGGAAGGAAGGCCTGAGTCACGCCTCCTGTTAAGCCCTGACCCAGCACTGCTGACGGCAGAAGGTGGGGGGAGAACAGATAATGGAAGAGGGACAGGATGAGGATCCGCCATGGCCCTGTGACCCACTGTGGTGCCAGGAGCTCTCATCTGCCCCATAACTTCCCTCCTTGGAGTCTCCCCCCAGGGAGGGCCGTCACCAGGATTCCATGGGAGCTGATCCCGAGATGGGTGTGGTGGCGCGGGGCTGAGCCTCACAGAGATGCACTGGCCAGGTGTCCCTTCCAGGAAGGACTGGCTGCCCAGGGGCAGGAGCGTGGGCACCGGACGGCCTGCAGCAGGCAGCTCCCACGGGAGTCAGTGAGTAAGAGCCAGGCTGTGACACCGGGGGCCATCTGGGCCCAGTCGGGGACCCTCCAGTGGGCAGTACCTGGTCTGATGGAGACATTCTGGAGCCTGCTCCATGCCCAGCCTCTCCCTCTGCCCAGTCCTGTTCCCGCCCTCTGCCTTTCGAAGCTGCCAAGCCCTGCCCCAGGGTCGGCCTCCAGACAACCTGACCCAAGACGCTGGCCAGGGGCTTGGGCTCTGTCTACTGATTTTAAGCAAGGGGCCAGTGGAGGGTGGGGGGTGGCTCCGCCGCAGTGAGAGGGATGGGTGAGAGGCGGCTGGAGGAAGGAGAGCCGGCAGAGGCAGAGTGGGGATCCAGTCCGGGTCGAGGTGATGCACTGCGTGTGGAGTGACGTCCTGTGATGTCAGGCTTGTCACGGGCTGCAGCGGTGCCCCCGAGGAGGGAGGAGAAGGCAGGGCAGGCTGGGGCAGGGGCTGAGCGCAGCTGGTGAGGGTTGTGTGAGTCATCCAGGTGGCGAGGCCCCGGGGCAGCTGCACCTGCAAGCCCAGAGCTCAGCGCTCGGCTGGTCGTGGGGTTCCGGGTGGTGGGAGCGAGGGATACGACAGCCAGTGTGGCCAGCTCCCCCAGGGATGCGTGTCAGGGGCATGAGACAGAGCGCCAAGGGGCTCCAGTGTTTATGGCCCGAGTCTGGGGAGAACTCTTCCCATTAGGCCCTGAATGGGGACAGAAGTTGCAGGCCACGCTCCGTCTGGCTTACCCCTGCACGTCTCGCTCGACATGCAATTATAAAATTCCTACTGTGTGCCAGCACCCCTAGCCTGGATGTGATCGGGGGGAGGCTGTTGAGGAGTCTCAGCTAACCACGCCGTGGCTCATCATGACCTCACACCGAGGGGCCCTCGTGGTCTCTGAGAGGAAGCAGCTAACGCCCTTCTTCTGAGGGTGTGCCTTCAACCCTCTGCCATGCTGGGACCCAAGAAAAACAAAATACGGGGAGCCAAGGAGGTAAGAAGTTGGAGACGCAGCTCCCCCAACCCCAAGCTGTCTCTCAACTGGGGGATGTTCTCGATCCCCTTCCTGCTCCCAGGCATCTGCCCAGCCTTCCTCCAGAAGCCCGGCTCCTTCACATAAGAATTGAAAGCAGCTCACAGTGGCCCCACTTCCGTGAGCTTAGAGTCAGCGTCTGGCTCTCGAGGTTGTGAGTTTGAGCCCCATGTCAGGCACAGAGACTGCTTAAATAAATAAACTTAAAAAAAAAATTTAAAGTCAGAGGCTAGAGCTCAGACATGTGGAGTTGCAGATTCTCACACCCCCAGACACAGCTCTTTTTTCCTCCATGAAAAGACAGCTTTGGGGTTTTCTGTGTCCGTGGACATCTGAGATCTTTCAGAAGCAGAAGAGGGAAAGCATTCACCCTGAGCCCCATCTCTGTACCAGGAAATATACAAATAGCAGGATATCACAGCCTTTCCAGAAAGTTGGGTTGTCTCCATTTCCAGGGTTCCAGAGGCCCAGGGAATGGGGAATCCTGCCCACGAGCTGGTACCCAGCCATAAGGAGAAGCCGAGGAGCATCTTCTGGGGGAAGGCGGGGGAAGAGGTTGTCTCGAGGCCTGGAAGGGGGAGGCCATCAGTCAACACCCCCAGTGAGAGGAGAGATCTGGAGTGAGGAGCAGGAAATGAGAAGAACACTCTTTCCTGGTTCCCACTGCTGCATGCTGGACCCAGGGCGGCCCTCACAGAGCCCACTTTCAGAGCAGTAGAGAGAATCAAGATTCCGGAAGTCCCTGGGACCAGGAGCATCTCTCGGTGGGATCCCTCGTTCCAGCTACAGTTACCCACAGCAGAGGTGGCTCAGCCTGAGTGCACAGCTTGAGTCCGGCTTCACCAAATCTACGCTTGCTTCCACCAATATCGCTGCAGCACCCACTGGCCAGCCTCTTCTGCCCACGCCCCTCCATTCCTATAGTCCGCAGAAGAACTGGAGAAGAAGATGAAATTGTCCCCATCTTAGAGATAAGCAGGTGAGGCTCTCCTACTGCCTTCCCAAGCACGTGTGAAGTCAGAAATGGCAGAATAAGAAGAGTACAAATGTAGATAAAGGATTTAGGGCAAAAAGTCCATAAGAGTAAAATTCCCAAAACTGGGCTCCAGTTTGGCACCGAGCTCCCTAGCAGCCAAAGCAAAAACAGATCCACAGTTTGTTTTAAGATTTACACTGCCCATGGAATGGAGCCATGTCAGGGTCTCGGGAGAAGCCAGGGACTATAACTTGCCCTTGGTCCCCCAGCCCAGGAGTGGAAAGGGTGGGATGTAGATCCCAGTCTCAGAGCCCCAAGTACTTGTCGGCGGCTTTGTGGAGCCTCTATGCCATGTCAGGCTCTGCACCACCACAGGGGAGTCGAGCAAAAACCTCCTTCTACTGCAGGCCCTCAGGTTCCCATCCATCCATCACCTGAAAAACAGCCTCTCAGCTGTTGACTGCAGACCAGACATGTGGACGTTTCCAGGTTGGGACAGAAAAGGGAAACGCTGTGCTCAGGATTCTATTTCAAGACCTCTGGAGCTGATGAGGTGAGCAGAGTCCCCTTGACAGCCACTTGACTCTGGGGGTACAAGAGTGGGGACGGTAGCTTAAGCCTGTTGCTGCCCTGCTTTGGGGACTCTGATCCTGGAGATGACCCCCAAAGAGGAGGAAAAAACGACTGGCCACAAGATGGGCCAGCAGCACAGCCTACCATGGAGAAACTAGAATTACCACAGCCTGGCCCCGGGGGGATCCAAGTGAGCCCTCCATTCCCACCTGGGGAGTAGCTCATGCATGCTGTGTGATGAGAGGGGCTGTGTGTGCCAAAAGGTCAAGGGGAAAGGGCAACACAGGGGTAGGGGAGCCATGGCACAGCCCCAGAGACCTTGGAAGTGGATCATCTCCTCCCCAAACTCTGATCCTGGCCCCAGGTGAATCTATCGCCTCCACCCTCACCACCCCAATCTGCCACTCTTCCCATATTTCCTGTCTCTGGCAGAGACTTCCAGTTCTCTTTTTTCCTAGAGAATAGAACCCTGATTCTTATGGGGCACATGGCCATGCAAAATAAAGACTACATTTCCCAACCTTCCTTGCAGCCAAGTGTGGCCATGTGACTAAGTTCTGGCCAATGGGATGTGAGCAGGAGGGCACTCCGGGTTCCACTTCTGGGTCATGCTCTTAAAGGGGCAGCGTGAGTCTGCGCCTTTCCATTTCTCCGCCCTCACCCACCGGAATGCCCCGCTGGTGGGAGCCATCCAGGACCAAGCCGATGAGGGCAAGATGCCAGGGATGGCAGGGGCCGTGACAGCTTCACAGAGCCCAGATGGACCCGCAGCCGGACCTCTGTGGGAGAGAAGTAGGTGCCTACCTTGTTTAAGGCACGGTTATTCTGAGTCCACCACAAGCAGCCCAGCCTATGTCCCAGCGAAGAAACCATGTCAACCGATGGTCACCCTGTCCCTGCATCTCCCAGGTCAGAAACCTGGGAGGTCTCCGTAGTGAAGCCATACCCATTCAAAATAGTCACCACTGCCGATCCCTGCATGTTTGTTGCACACACTGAGGTCCTCACCTGTTTCCACATGGACCTCTGACGCCAACCCAAGAAGACATCGTGACTAGATTTACAGTTGAAAAGGCTGAGGGGCGCCTGGGGGGCTCAGTCGGTTCAGCCACCAACTCTTGATCTCAGCTCAGGTCTTGATCTCAAGGTTGTGAGGTCAAGCCCCACATTGGGCTCCATGCTGGGTGTGGAGTCTACCAAAAAGAAGAAGAAAAAAAACCCAAAAACACTGAGACTCAGAGAGGTCAGGCAACTTGCCAAGGTCACACAACGAATGACCAGCAGGGCCACTAGACTGGCAAATCCATTCTGCTAGTCTCCCCTTCCGCATCTCCCTCAAAGCCACTCACTCCTCTCCAGTCCCCCAGCTGCTGCCCTGGGCCTGGCCACCAAGATCCCCTCCCACCTCATGACCTTCCCTCTTATCCCAGAAATGCAGCCTCCATGCCTCAGGCAATGACCTTTCAAAGATAATCTGAGGGCATCACCACCCTGCTGGAGCCTGCTATGCCTCCCCATTGCCTCAGGGTGAAGGCAGCTGCCTCACCACAAACTTCAAGGCCCTTGGTGGCCTGGTCCAGACCCGCCCACCCCACAGCCACCCTGACCCACACTGCCTACCCACCCCGCCCCGCCACTTCCCACAAGGACTCTGAGGCTCCGGTGGTAGGTTGGCTCACCAGGGACCCAGAGTTGTGGATCCCAGGAACTGCGACTCGAGCCCAGGTGATCCATCTTATGAGTCTACTCACTTTCCGTCTCACCTGATTCAGGCCTGGGTGAGGCCCTGAGCCTACACAGGACGTCCGGACTGGGGCCGCACTGTGTGGCGGGCGGGGCAGGTGGGAGCACTTCAGTCCCATAACAAGGGGATAGGAGGCTCAGGGAGGTGAGGGGTCTTAGCAAGGGTGCACGGCAGGGAGCACCCAAGAGGGTTGAGGCCAGGAGCCTAGACACCCCTGCCTGAGCCCTGCTTCACCCCACTTTACTTGATTCACTCAACAGTGGTCTGGCCACAGGGAATTATGGGTCTATGCAGGGAAAACCTGGGCCTTCCCCTTCCTCCTGCATAAAACCTGGGTAAGTCCCATGAGTTCTCTGAGCTTCAGGTTCCCCACCTGTCACAGGGGTGGTAGCCCTGCACACGATCTATCGCAGTGCAGGTCAGCCCAGATGAAAGGGACCGGGGCAGGTGCCTGCAGAGACAATGGCTGGTGGTTCCTGTGTGTCTCCAGGCCTCCCGAAGGAGGAGGTATTCCAGGCAGGGCCTCGTGTGTGCAAAGGCCCTGCAGGGCACGGCCTGGAGGGTGGTGCACAGGGAGAGCGGGCTTGGCAGACTCCCCACTCAGCATTAAGCTCTCCCCATGGGAGCCTCTAACCCAAAAATGCCCCACTCACTGAGCTGAGGGCTCCTGCTCAAACTTGCAGTCTGCCCCACAAGTCATGCTCAAACAGTGGGTGTGCACGCCCTCCGTGCCTTCCTGGCCAGGTGTTCTGGGCACCCCCACCCTCATCTAAGAGTCCTGGGAGCGAGGGGTGGGCAGGAGGTAGCAGGAAGGCCCAGAGACAGGAGGGCCTCAGGGAGCCAGGCCAGGCACAGACCCCCCCTCTCTCCCCAGCATCTGCGTAGGAAGGGGGCTGTCAGAGGAGGCACAGACCCACCCCACACCCCCCAGCTGCTCTCCATAACTCAGAGGCCTCGAGAGGTCCTTTCCCCCCTGGGCCTCAGTTTCCCTAACTGTGACACAGGAACAGTAGATCCTGCCCTGCCCAAGGACAACCCAGGTCTGGAAGTGCCCAGTGACCTGGGCAGGCCACTACACAGCACCCTCCTGCCAAGGGTGGCTCCCACTACCGCTTGAACCCCCTCTCACCCCTCCCCACAGCTCCCCCTTGCAAAGGATCTCAGAGGGAGGACTGAGAGCAGGAGCAGGACCAACAGCAGCACTCTGGCTCCCAGGCCCTGGGGAGATGAAAGGGAGGAGGTCGGGGTGCAGGAATGGCGGCAGGCAGCCTGGGAGAGCACAGGTAAGGGGGGGGGGCCTGTGGGGGACTCTTGAAAACCCTCCTCAAAGCTGCACTGCTTCATTGTGGGGGAGGGTGGTGGTGACCCGGTGAGTCCTGACAGGCAGGCACCAGTGGAATCCTGGCTCTGTGGCTGACGTGCCCGAATATCTCTGTACAAGGGGCCACTGCCCCCTGGCCCTGGTCTAGGAACAGAGTATGCTCTGCAGGCCTCGGTGGGGCTGCACAGGAAGCTCAATCCCAGGGGCCCACTGCACACTTGGCCCTGAGCCCCATGAGCTGAGCTGGGAGTCCAGAACCAGAGCCTGGGAGGGAGGCAGGAAGGGGAAGAAGGAAAGAGGGAGGGAGCAAGTGACTTTGTGTCCATTTTACAGATGAGGACACCCACGCCCTGAGGAGCAGTGACCCCCCCCCCCCCCACCACCCAGTGATGCCCAAGGACCAAGGTTACCAGGATCTTTAAGCACTGCATATCCACTTGCAGCCTTCTTGCTAAATTGAATTGACTGTGAGCCCTGGAAGGGAACAGAGGTCATCCGAGGATGGCCAGGGCCTCTGAGGCCCACCCCACACAGGGCCCTCCCCTGCTTATGTCCTGACATAGGGCTGATCCTCCTTACAGGAGTTCTTCAGCCTGGTCTGCAGGCAGAGCCTGAACCCTGGGTGTCTGACCTCATGGCAGGGACCACTGGGCAAAGAGAAGAGGAGGAAGGAGAGGGGAGAAGGGAGGAGGGCAGAAGGGGAGGGAGGGGGAGGAGAGAGGGGGGAAGGAAGATAAAGGAGAGGGAGGTAGATCAGGATTAGTGCTCTGCTTCTCCAGGAGGGCCCCATCCCCTGCCCCTGAGTCTCTGAGATCCAAGTCCCTAGAGAAGCTACAAATCACAAATTCCAGGTCTGGGGCCCTGCTGGCCACCTCACCAGACCTGAGGTTGTAAGTCCTTCCCGTTTCCTGGACCCATCCTCTGCAAACTCCTCTCCATTCACTCCTCCCTTGGCAAAAATCTCACCTTCAGGGGCCTGGAGGCACATGACCTTTTGACTCATTCTTCACAGACAGATGGTTTTTCCTTTGGCTAAAATTGATCTGCCCCATAACTCTCCACCCTCACCCCAGCCCTGGTTCTGTCCACAGAGGACACAGAGAACAAGTCAGATCAATTTGTCCCCGAAAGTTTAAACACTTCCAGCTTTTCCAACCTCCTTTAGGAACTTCTATCAGAAACTCTCCCAATGGCATGTTTAAAATATCTCTCCAACATCATGTTTAAAATCATTCACAGTGAAGTTCTTTCTGTGGCTCTTATTTTAATCAGAAAACAAACCAAATTTCTCAGTCAAAACATACATTCAGTGGAGAAGGCGTGAGACCACATAACTTTATGGTTTTACTGCTTAAACTCACTGCGTGATTCAGGTCACAAAATCCAAGACCACCCCTCCAGTGGTCTTTTTAAGTTAAAATTTTAATTTGCTCTATTCCTCAAACATAATGATGGCAAGATCTGAAGTCCCGGCCATACACCAACACTCGTCCAACAGGCAAACAAGAGAGCATGTACAGAAATGCAAAGCTAAAAGGGAAAAGCAGAGGGTATGGGTGATGATGATGACCTCTTGTAGCCTGAGTAAGCCCTGGAAGGTGGGGAAAGGGTGCTCCTGGCAGCAGGAACAGCAAGGGCAAAGGTTCAGAGTCAGAGCGAGCTCAGCATGTTCCAGCAAGGAGGGAAGTGGAAACAGGAGAGGTGGGAGGGCAGGTTGAACAGGAGAAAAAGTGGGTCTACATGGGAAGTCAACTGTGCAAATCACAAGAGCAGGCTTTCTCCTCCTCAGAGCAGAGAAAATGGTTTAAGGGAGGTTCTGGGTAGGAGGGTCGGGGCACTAAAGTTTGCAGAAGGGATAGGCCCAGGTGGGGAGGACAGAGACCGAGGCATAAATCAAGACCTGCACAGAGCTCTGGCTCACTCAGATGGGCTTGGGAGGCATCCCCCGCCACTACTCTGGGAAGGTGCAGGGGACCCACAGGGTACTAGAGCTGAGCCCAGACCCCTTCCCTCAGCAGAATGAGGAGCAGTAGTGAAGACCCTGGGGTGGGGCCCTTGCTCTCCTCTCTTTCCAGAGGGGGTGGTCCTGGGGCACCCCCATTCATTTCCACTACCCAAACCTTACGCTGCTTCATGCACCAGACTTCTGGCTCAGGCAGGACCTCCACACTCTGGCTTGTCGTCTCAGGCCCAGGAAGTGGGGGACAGCTATTCTTGGCCTCAGATCTGGTCACCACAGAGAGGCCAGAGCCCCACTCATGGAGCTGAGGTGGCCAAGGTCCCCGAGGATACAGGCCCTTACACCTCCAGCCACACCTGCTTCTCTTCTTCCCACCTCCTTAGCCTCCAACCCTGTCTACAGGATCATGCCCCAGCTCCTAACTCTGCCTTTCTGGCTGTATCTCTTGCTGCTGTCTCCCTCATATTTCTGGGAAACTTGACTTGCATCTCACTCTCTCCACACATTTGCTCAGCTCTTCCCACAGTCTAGAATGCCTGTACCACAGCCCCTTCCCCAGGGAAGTCTTATTTATTCCTCAGAGCCCATCTCCTACAGATACCCTTTCCCAATCCCTATCGCACCCATGCAGAAATAGATGTGGTGCCTCCCTCCTCAAGATCTTCACAGGTCTTACTGGATTCTGTTCTGACATTTGTGTAAGTGCTTAGAACATAGTGATCACCATATAGATGATTATTGATCACTAATTTTTCCAGTGTGTTTCCATGATGTTTCCTGTAACTCTTTGTCTATTCTAGACATTAATCCCTGGTCAGTTTTGGATGTTGCAGGTAAACTCTCTTCATCTGTCACCTACCTGTTAAATTTGCTTACAACACAGATTTGAAATTATCAGATCAGGGATTTAAAATAACTATAATCAATATACTAATAGTTCTAATGGAAAAAGTAGACAACATGCAATAAGTGATAGGTAATGTCAGCAGAGAGATGGAAGCCCTAAGAAAAAATCCAAAGGAAATTCTAAAAACGAAAAACACTATAACAGAAATGAAGAATGCCTTTGATGGGTTCATCAGTAGATTGGACACAGCCAAGGAAAGAATTAATGAACTTGAAAATATGCCCATAGAAACTTCCCAGACTGAAATGTAAAGAGGAAAAAAAATGTAAAGAATGAACAAGAAAGAGCAGAACACCCAAGAACTGTGGAGCAGTTTCAAAAGGTGTAATAGACAAATAATTGCAACACCACAAGGAGAAGAGATAATGAAGCAGAAGAAATATCTGAAGTAATAATGGCTGAGAACTTTCCAAAATTAATGAAAGACAGCTAACCACAAATCCAGGAAACTCCGACAATACCAAGCAAGAAAAACACCCAAAAATCTATACTTAAACATATCATATTTAAGCTGGAGAAAAAGAGAAAATTTTGAAAGAAGCAAAAGGAAAAAGGTGCTTTACCTAGAGAGAAAAAAAGGATTAGAATTACATCAGATTTCTCTTCAGAAAGCAAGCAAGAAGAGAATGGAGTGAAATATTTAAAGGTTTTTTTTAAAGATTTTATTTATTTATTTGACAGAGAGAGACACAGTGAGAGAGGGGACACAAACAGAGGGAGGGAGAGAGGGAGAAGCAGGCCTCCCGCTGAGCAGGGAGCCCAATGCGGGGCTTGATCCCAGGACCCTGGGATCATGACCTGAGCTGAAGGCAGACGCTTAACAACTGAGCCACCCAGGTGCCCCAATATTTAAAGGGTTTAAAGAAAAAACTCACTGACCTATAATTCTTTTTTTTTTTCCTGACCTATAATTCTATATCCAGCAAAACTATCCTTCAAAAATGAGGCCTGGGTCAGTCAGTTAAGCATCTACCTTCGGCTCAGGTCATGATCCCAGGGTCCTGGGATCGAGTCTGGCATAGGGCTCGTTGCTCAGCAGGGAGTCTGCTTCTCCCTCTGCCTACCACTCCTCCTGCTTGTGCTCTCTCTCTCTCTCTCTCTCTCTCTGACAAATAAATCTTAAAAAAAAAAAAACTTTTTCAGACAAATAAAAATTGAAAGAATTCATTACCACCAGATCTGTCTTGCAAGAAATGTTAAAAGAAGTTCTTCAAGAAGAAAGGGGAGGGGAAAAAAAAAAAAAAAAAAAAAAAAAAAAAATATATATATATATATATATATATATATATATGTCAGAAACTTGAACCTATGCTTAAAAAAAAAAAGGAAACATCAGAGAAGGACTTTTAAAAGGTAAAGTAAAATATTTTCTTTTTCTTATTCTTAATTAATCTAACAAATATTTGTTTAAATTAGTAATATTAACAATGTATCCTGTGCTTATAGCATATGGATAAGTGAAATTAATGACAGCAATTTTAAAAGAATATTGGAAGGAGAAATTGCGAACAATCTGTTATAAGGTACTTGCACTATATGTGAAGTAGTATAGTATTACTTGGAGGTGGACTTCAATTAGTTATAAAAGTATATTGCAAACTCTAGGGCAATGACTAAAATTTTTTTAAAGTGAAGAGGGAAAATGGAATCATTAAAAAATGCTCAATTAAAACAGAAGGCAGAAAAAGAGAAGAAAAAAGAAACAAAGAATAAGGGCAATGAATACAAAACCATTACAAGCATGGTAGATGTTCATCCAGCTCTATCAATAACCACTTTAAATGTGAATGCCCTAAATACACCAATTAAAGTAGACTGAGAAAACAAGACCCAACTCTATGGTATCAACAGGAAATCCATCTTAAATATAATGACACATATAAATTAAAAGCAAAAAAAAAGCAGAGATGGAGAAAGTTATACAATGCTAACACAAATCAAGAAAGCTGATATAGCTTTATTAATTTCAGACAAAGCAGACTTCAAGGCAAAGAAAATTATCAGGGATAAGGAAAGACATTACATAATGATAAAGGTGTCAATTCTTCAAGAAGGTGTAACAGTCCTTAATGTGTTTGCACCTCACAACACAGTATCAAAATGCATGAAGCAAAAACCGATAGAACTACATGGAGAGATGGACAAGTCCACTATTATAGTTGGAGATTTCAACACCCTTATTTCAGTAATTAATACATGAAGCATGCAGAAAATCAGTAAGGATATACTTGACCTCAACAGCACTATCAATCAACTCAATTGAAACTATCTTATATGATACTATGGTGGTGGATACATGACATGATGCGTTTTGTCAAAACCCACAAAACTATACAGCATAAAAAATGAAACCTAATACATGCACATTTTTAAAATCATTTAGGAGGTTGGGGGAATCCCAGGAAGGAATGCAGACCGTAAGAACAGAATCTAGGTATATTTGTCAAATGTATAAAACAACCTCAGTGAAAGGGATGGAGGGAAAATATGCTAACCCAAAATAATTTTGGAGATGCATGGAGTCCATAAGTCTAAAAGGAACTGCACATAACACTGTACTCTTGCTGACCACTGTTTCCCATGGTGGGACAGTATTAATCCTGACACTGCTATACATGTACAGTAGAACTGCACAATTAAGTCAAGGGATGGTGGGTGGTAGAATCCAGGTTTCTCACTGTTGGAGTTGTAGAATGTTGGGAATTTACAGATAAGCAAGGGGAGGAGGCTAGAATGATTCATGGGGAAATGGATTGGATTTGGAGGTATCAGCATGAATGCATGTTGAGTTTAGGAATAGATACAGATGCTTACATACAGATATGTATGTATACATGGGTTCCTATACACATGTGTATCCCTTCTTCTGTCAACTGAGAGGGCCTTGAAGCAACAACAGTGAGTACATCCAGAAGGCAGATCTTGATTTTTTATACCATTTTCCAGTAAAAGGAACCAGAGCTCCTTGAAGAAATGACCAATTCTGAAGCTGGGACAGGAAATATACAAAATGAACCTGGAGCATCTTATAGTGCCAGAAAGTAAGGAAGTGCTAAAACAAAAACAAGCAAACAAAAACAAAAACCTACCTGCATTGATGGGGGCATGTCAAAAGGACACAGGAGACAACTGAAAGAGCTCCCAATAGCCAAAGCTGAAACAATTCATGCAACAAGATTGATTACTACTGGATTATACTGCAAACTACAAATAAATCTCCACGAGTCCATACTGATATAAATAAAGGCTTGAATAAATAAATAAATGTGGGAGAAGAGACAAATCTCCCTTGCAGAAGAATCCCAAATAATTTATATAGTTTTCCCCTAGGGAGGGAAGCATAATTCTCCACTCCTTAAGTTTGGGCTGAAGGGTGACATCCTTCTCTACAACTACTATGGAAGCGGGGGAGGGTGAAATCTGATAAATACCTCAGCAAGGTCACCAAGGTCAACATCAACAGTGATAAGTCATATTGATACTATGTACCCTTGATAGAATGTGATGAGAATGGTGCATTTTCTCTGGTCTTTTCCCCAAAACTCCAGTCTAATCCTCAGAAAAACATCAGACAAATCTTAACTGAGGAACATTCTACAAAATATCTGACCGGTACATCTCAAGAGTACCAAATTCATCAAAAACAAGGACAGTCTGAGAAACTCTCACTGCCAAGAGGAGCCTAAGGAGACATGAAAAGTAAGTGGGCTAAGACCCTGGGACAGAAGAGGACATTGGGTAAAAACTAATGAAGTCCAAATGAACCACAGTCATTAGTACTACGTGCCAGGACTGGTTTATTAATTGTAATAGAACAAAAGAGGAAAGAGTCAGTAACCTCAAAAAGTTCAATAGAAATCAGAGAGAAATAGGGTTGAAAAGAAATGAGCAGAGCTTCAGGGACCTGTGGGGCAATGTCGAAAGGCCATCCATAAATGTAATCGGAGCCACAAAAAAAAGAAGGAAGAGAAAATGGGGAAGAATAAATATTTAAAGAAATAATGCCCAAGATTTCCCAAATGTAGTGAAAGGCAAAAATTTAAGGATTCAAGAAGCTCAGTAGACTCCAAACAAAATAATAATTTTTAAAAAGTGCCTGAGCACACAATAGTTGAACTGCTAAAAACAAAAATAAAGAGGAAAGTCATAAAAAGAGCCAGAAACCACAATTACATACAATAGAACAAAAATTCAAAAACCACTGATTTCTCATCAGAAACTATGGAGATGAGAAGACAGAATAACATCTTTCAAATGCTGGAAGAAAAAAACTTTCCTCTTTAACCAAAGAAAGTATCCTTCCAGAATGAAGGTGAAATAAGAACATTTTCAGAGGAAGAGAATTTGTATATAGCACACCTGCCCTGCAAGAAATCCTACAGGAATTTCTTCAGGCTGAAGGGAAATGATACCAGATGGAAACTCAGATCTTTGGGAAGGAATAGAGAGCCTCAAAAATGATGAGTATTTGGTAATTTTTTAACTTCTTATTTCTTAAAAGTAGATAAGGCTTTTTAAAGCAAACTCCCATTTTCCTGTTACAATGTGTGTTGACATATTACATATAACAATGATAACATAAAGGATGGGGGAAGTGACAAATGGATGCATATGGTTGCAAGACTTCTACTGTATTTGAAGTGGTAAAATATTCATTCTAAGTAGACTGGAACAACTATTAAAGAAATATTTTAGGGGCACCTGGGTGGCTCAGTCAGTTAAGCCAATTCTTGATTTCAGCTCAGGTCATGCTTTCAGTGTTGTAGGATTGAGCCCTGCATTGGGCTCTGCACTGGGCATGGAGCCTGCTTAGGATTCTCTCTCTCTCCCTTTCTCTCTGCCCCTCCTACCCTGCTCACACTCTCTCTCTCTCTCTCAAAAATTAATTAATTAATTAATTTTAATACAAGAAGGTATAGCTAAAAATGCCAATAGATAAGTTAAAATAAAACTCTGAAAGATATTCAAATTATCCCAAAGAAGACCCAAAAAAAAAAAAAAAAAAGAATCACAGGAAACAAAAACAAAAGGGACAATCAGAAAACAAATAATAAAATGAGAGACATACATGAACCAAATACTACAATTAAAAGGCAGGGCCTATCAGAATGGATACAAAAGCAAGAACCAACCAAGTGATATTCTTGGGGCACCTTGGTGGCTCAGTCAGTTAAGCGTCTGCCTTCAGCTCAGGTCATGATCCCAGGGTCCTGGAATTGAGCCCTGCATTGGGCTCCCTGCTCAGTGGGGAGTCTGCTTCTCCCTCTGCCTCTCCCCACCGACTTGTGTTCTCTCTCTCTCTCTCACTTCTCTCTCTCTCAAATAAATAAAATCTTTAAAAAATAAATAAAAAATCAAAGTGATATTCTCTAAATATAAAGACACAGAATGGTGGGAAGTAAATGGACGTGAAGACAGAGAGAGAAAAAAAGTAAGTATAAGGGTGCCCGGGTGGCTCAGTGGGTTAAGCGACTGCCTTTGGCTCAGGTCATGATCCCAGGGTCCTGGGATCGAGTCCCACATCAGGCTCCCTGCTCTGCAGGGAGTCTGCTTCTCCCTCTCCCACTCCCCCTGCTTGTGTTCCCTCTCTCGCTGTGTCTCTCTCTGTCAAATAAATAAATAAAATCCTTAAAAAAAAAATTTTTTTAAAAGTAAGTATAAAATGCTGAAATCATTATATTAATATTAGATTAAAAAAAGACTTCAAGACCAAGGGTTTTGCTAGAGATAATTAAGATCAATCCATGAAGATAAAAGGGTTACTTCATCAGAAAGACATAACAAACATTAGGGTATTCATATAATAATAAAACTTCAAAATATATGAAGCAAAATTTAACAGAATTTAAAGGGAAAATAGACAACTCTTTAATAATTATTAGAGATTTTAACTACACTCTCTCAGACCTAAATGACATATATGATCTGAACAATACCATCAACCACCTTGACCTAACTGATATTTATGGGACACCACATCTAACAACTACAGAGTCCACATCCTTTTCAAGGGCATTCATCAAAATAGACCATATGCTGAGCTATAAAACAAAGTTCAATAAATTTAAAAGGACTGAAATCAGACAGAGTATATCTGACCACAGTGGAATTAAATCCAATAATACAATATCTAGGAAACCCACAGATATTTTGGAATCAAAAAACACACTTCTAAATAATCAATGAATGAAAGAAATCACAAGAACTGAATAATGGTGAAAATACGACATGTCAAAATTTATGGGATGTAGCTAAAAGAGCACTTAGAGGCCAATGTATAGCTTTAAAAGCTTATAAAGAAAAAAGAGAACTATAATAATCAGTGACCTAAGGCTACAAGAAGCTAAAAGAGAAGAGTAAGGAAACTGAATAAAGAAAGAAGGAAAGCAATAACACAGAGCAGAAATCAACAAAGTAGGAAACAGTGGAGACAATTAACAAGGCCAAACATTGGCTCTTTGAAAAGATGAACACAATTGATAAACCTGTAGCAAGATTGATCATGAAAAAGAAAACATAAATTACCCATACCAGAAATTAAGGAGATTATCACTACAGATCCTGCATACAACTTTATGCCAGCAAATCCAACAACTTAGATGAAATAGTCAAATTCCTTTGAAAAAAAAATTGCAACTTAATCAAAACTGATACAGATGAAATAGAAAATCTAAATAGCCCTATATTTACTCCAGGCCCAGATGTTTTCATTGGTGAATTATATCAAACATTGAAGGAAGAAATAATACTAAGTTTATAGAAGCTCTTTCAGGAAATAGAGGATAAAGGGAACAGTTTTTATTTTAAGGGCTAGCATAATCTTAATCCCAAACCCTGATAAAGACATTGTAAAAAAAAAAAAAATCACAGACCAATATCTTTCATAAAAATATAGAAACAGGGATGCCTGGGTGGCTCAGTCAATTAAGCATCTGCCTTCGGCTCAGGTCATGATCCCAGAGTCCCGGGATCAAGTCCCACACTGGGCTCCTTGCTCAGCGGGGAGCCTGCTTCTCCCTCTGCCTGCAGCTCCCCCTGCTTATGCGCTCTCTCTCTCTCTCTGTCAAACAAATAAATAAAATCTTTATAAAAATATACAGAAACAAAAATTCTTAAGATATTAGCAAATAGAATCCAACAATATATTAAAAAGGCCCAGGGATTTATCCCAGGATAATAAAGATGTTTTAACCCTTGAAAACTAACATAATTTATGCCATATCAAAAGAAGAAAGGAGAACATTTAAAACATGATCAATTCAATACAATACCTGATAACAATCTCAGAAAACTAAGAATAAAGGGAATTTTCCTGGGGGCACCTGGGTGGCTCCGTCAGTTAAGCAACCAACTCTTGAGCTCAGCTCAGGTCTTAATCTCAGGGTCATGAGTTCAAGCACTGCACTGGGCTCCACATTGGGTGTGGAACCTACTTGAAAAAAGGGGGGGGTGGATGGAATTTTCCTACACCCAATCTAAGAAAAACCTAGGCTAACCTCATACCTAATGCTGAAATATTGACACTTCCCACCTAAGATTGGGAACAAGGCCAGGATGTCCACTCTCACCACTTCTATTCAACATTATACTGGAGGTCTTGGCATTGTAATTAGGAAAGAAAAATTAAATAAAAGGCATAAAGATTGAAGTCAGAACAGCAAAACCATCTCTCTGGCAGATGTCATGTGTGCTTACGCAACAGGACTTTCTGTCTGACCAAACTGAGCAGGAGAGCCTGCAAGGCTGAGACCCAACACCGGGGTTGCCAAGAGGCCGGAGCTCGGTCCAGGCGGGAAACTTTGGGGCAGAACTCAGACCCTTCCTCATTGTTGTCAAGGGGTCGTGGGGGTCACCTGGCACTGTCAGCATTAACTAAGCAGTATCGGGGACCCACAGGGCCAGATGCGCTGTCCCTTTTCAATGCAGACAGGTTCAGGGAGCCCTGGCTGTGAGTCCTGACAACGTTGCTACCATTTTCTCCAGGCAGGAGATCAGGAGCCCTGACCTGGAACAGCATGGTTGGCCCAGGGTGTGCAGAGACGGGTCGTTCGCAGACCTGAGCAGAAAGACGCAGGCATGCAGCCCAGAACCTTCATGTGTGTAAAAGGAAGCACATCCTCTCTACCTGGCACCAAACTGCTGGTGGGCCCCAAAACTCTGCAACACATTTTAATCCAGTTGCTGGTATAGACAGAAGATCTACACAACACATTTTTCCTGGGTCCTGCACACAGTGGGACAGCCCTGGTTTCCTAATCTGAGAAGTGGGTGAGCGGCATGCCCTCTCAATGGTGTGAAAATTGCATGAAGGCAAAATGCCCAGTGAAGAGGAAACTCAACAAACATTAACCTCTGTGGGGGCTGCTCTTCCTCCAGCCTCCCTACGCCCGGAGGCCCTGGGGAGGAGGCAGAACCTTGAGGTCCCTCCAGCCAATCAGGAGAACGCCCCACTCCCCCAACCCACACCATTGCTCCTGCAGTTTCCTTTCCTGAAATGCCCTTCCCCCTCACTGCTTGGCCAAATTCTGCTGCTTCCTTAATGCCTGACTCAACCATGCCTCCTCGGGGAGCTCTGTGCCACCCCAGGCAGGCAGGAAGAGCACTGGCCATCTTGTGCTCTGGAGGCCCAGCCCCCCTCCACCCCATCCACTGTGGTCATCTGAGGCACTGCTTAGCCCAGACTATGAGGCCAAACCTGGATTTACAGACCCTGGGCTACGAGATGTTGAGACCATCCCCTACCCCCTTTGGACCCCAGCATTCTCATGGGCACAGAGGGATAAGACCCCATTCCCAGGGGCTTTGAGAGGATGTGGGGGACAACCTGTCCACTTCTGAGGACAGGGCACTCAACCCTTTGTATTATTCTCTCTTTTATCCGTGCTGTGTGCCAGACCCAGGGCAGGCCTTGGGATGAGAATCAGTCACAGCCCTCAGGTTGCTCCTGGGGTGAACATCAACCAGACAGTATCATGAAGTGTGAAAAAGGCCGGGAGTTCCAAAGAAGGCCTGAGGCAGCCAGGAGGGCTTCCAGGAAGAGATGACACCTGAGCTCTGCTATCTTGTAAACTCATATTTATTAAGCATCGTGCCAGGTACTGAGTTACCCACATCAGATGTGTTATCTCAGCCATGCCTCCCAGCACCTGCAAGACAGGTACAATGATTACTATCCCTACTTTACAGATGGGAAAGCTGAGGTTTAGTGGGGGTAGTCCCTTGCTTGGGTCACACCCATGGTGTGAGTCAGGTAGAAGAAAGTGGGAGAAGGTCAAGGTGGAGGGGACAGAGGAAACAGCAGCGTTGGGAGGGGAAGAGACTGGGTGTTGGGAGTAGAGGGGCCACTCTGGGGCAGTTTGCATGGCCAGAGCATGGGTGGGAGGCCAGGAGTTGTGAGAGCAGGGGCTGACGAAGGGGCGGGTGGGGGTGGCAGTCTGGGCACAGGGACAGCAGGAAGCCATAGATGGTGGTTGACAGGGAGGCATCTGGTCAGGTGGGTGGTTTAGATAGATGGGTAAGAGGGTAACAACTTAGAAGGGGGAAATGTAGATGTGAGGACAAGGGAGAGGACAGTGCAGGCCTGAGGGCTGGTGGTCTGGAGCCTGGGGGTCACTCCTGGCTCTCAGAGCACGGATGGGGAGGTGAGGAGCATCTGTTCCTAAGTCTGAGGAACGCTTTCATTTTCCATCATTAGGACGACACCACCCCCTGCTCCAGACTCGTGGCCACCTGCCTACGGACACCCCATGGGATGGTGAGTGGGCAGCTCTGTCCTAAACCTGCATCATCCAGCTCCTTCCAGCCTCTTCCATCCCCACCCTCCCCATCTCAGCAAATGGTGCCTCCTCTCTTCCAGGGCTCAGACCCAAACTTGGGAGTCACCTTTGACTTCTGTCTTTCACTTTTACCTTCAACCCATTGTGTAGTTCTGTTGTCTCCTCCATGTCCGAAGTTTACCCCAAATCTAACCAGTCCTCACCTCCACAACCACCCTGGTCTGAGCCATCACTGCCTTTCAGCCAGCCACCTGCTTCTGCCCCCAGGCTCCTGGGAGGATCCTCGAATCCTAAGTTAAATCACATCACTGTGCACAGTCCTCACCTTATGGCCACAGTAGGGCTGCCCCCAACACCACCCTGCCTCCTTGACCTCACAATCTACCACTTTCTTTCACCTCCATCAATCACCTTGGTTTGCCTCAAACTCACTGGGCAAGGTCTGCCTCAGGACCTTTGCACTTGCTGTTCCTTGCCTAAAATGTTCTCTCCTGAGACAGACATGTGTCTTGTCCACTCTATTTATTCTGTTTAAATGTCACCTCTTCGGCTCTTCTGGGACCTCCCTTCTTATTCACCAACCCCTCACCTGGAGTTTCTTACACCTGGAGTTTCTTCATAGCACTTAGTCTTCACATTGTATTAGGTAGTTATTTGCTTATTTCTTCCCTGCCTGCCTTTCTCTCTAGATTGTCAGAGTCCTGATCCTATTTATTGCTGGAACCCCAGTGCCTAGAAGGGGTCTGGCACACAGTAAGGCAGAACTTAAAGTCATTGAATGAATGAATGAATGAATGAATGAATGACGATTGCAGTTGATATTCCTGGCACTTTCCCATCCATAGCATTCTTTCACATCCATGGTTTTCCTGGATCGTCATCAGGAATGAGAGGCTCAGAGAGGGTGAGAGACTTGTGCAAAGCCACCCAGCTCAAACCCTGCCCCTGAGTCTGTTTGGGCACCCCCCCTCCCCTTGTGAGGTTCTGAATGTGTTTGGTGACCCCAGTGGCCTGTGGAGTAAGGAGAAAAATCATCTCATGCTGGAGGAGGCAAGGTGCTCCTCCAGGGACACTGGGCAGGTGGGCCGTGGACAAGAGCCAGGCTGGAGGTCCCACAGGCCTGAATTATTGGTCCCTGGGCAAGTCAGGTTCCCTGGGTTCCCATTTCCTCATCTGTAAAATGTAAGTTCCTGCATAAGAACAATGTGATTAAGAAGAGCAGGCATCACTGCAGGTTCAAGGGCATGGTTTCTGGTGTCAGGCTGCCCAGATCCCCCACCTACTGGCTACATGACCTGGACAATCTACAGAACCACTCTGTGCCTCAGTGATCTTATCTGTGCCTCATAGTGATTTCTACCTACCTGACAGGGCTGATGCAGGATTGAATAAATTGATACATGAAAGCGCTTAGCATAATGCCTGGCCTGTGATAAAAACTCAGACGTTGTTAGTAGTAATAGTAATAATAATAATAATAATAATAATAAGAGAGAGACTGCACATGGTTTTGTGTGACTGAGCAAGATGGTGCCTGGTACCGACTCCTGGTTAGTTCTCATTAACTCTTGAAGACCCCAGGGAATAACCACCACGCAGATGTCAGTACATGGGCTGGAGCTCCCATTCATTCCCTGACATGCCCCTCCCTCCTCGTTGTCCTGACCAACCGGGCCTCCCAGCCCACAGGTAAATTATGGCCTGTCTCCTCTGTGGTTCAGGGTAGGAAGCAAGGTGGAAGACACAGGGACTCAGCCAAGGTCACACAGAGAGTGCCGTTGGGGGTCAGGATTCATCCTCCTCAGAAAGGCTCCCCTGACCCCTGCCACAACCTGCTCTGGCTTCTCTGTCGTATGCTCATGTAACAGCCTAACCCTCACCTACCAGATCAGTCATCACACCTGTGGTCATGTCTATCATGTGACTTCCCTGCAAGAGCCAGAGCTATTCATGCAAAATTCCCTGCACTTGGGCCTGCCCAGAGCTGGTTTTCAGTAAATATTTATTGAATGGATGAGCAGATGGGCAGAGAGATGGATGGATAGATGGATGGATGGATGCATAGATGGATGGATGGATGGATGGATGGAGGGATGGAGGGATGGATGAGGGATGATGGATGGATGGATGAATGGATGCATGGATGGATAGATGGGTAGATGGGTAGATGGGTGGGTAGATGAGCTCCTGAATGAATGAGTAGATGGGTGGATGGATAGGTGTGTAGATGGACAGATGGACTGCAGTAACAGTGCTCTCCCAGGGACATCTCACTGAGCGTTTCCCCAATACCTGAAAGACAAAGAGGCTTGGATGTTCCCTCAGATCTAAAAGAGACTCTAAAATCTTATGGGTCAAATGCACCTGACCTCAGTGGGCCTCAGTCTCTCTACAGGTGAAGGCACACCAGCCCGCCTATATTTCCAGATTCCCAAGATGAGCCGGTGCAAGGACAAGCACAGTAGCTCCTGGAGAACAGTAAGTGCTGCAAAGAGCTTGTCAGACGATGTCAGCTTTGGCAAGGGTGCCAAGGGCGCGTCAGTGAGCCGGGGCCTGCCAGGTCTGCTCAGGGAGTGTGCATGGGCATGCCCTGCTGACAGGCACTCGTGCTCTCTGACCCAGTCATCCCACTTCTAGGAATGGAACCTAAGGAGGTAATCAAGGATTCCGACAGAGACCTAAGCACAGGATGGCCGTGGTGTTGTCCACGAAGGGGACAGGTTCAAGCAATCACCGGCTCAGCCTCTGTAGCACCAGGCACGTCTCTGCCGGGGAATAGTATGCAGCTGTGCAAAGCCAGGTGTTTGAAGAATGGCTCGATGACATGTGGAAATGCTTGAAACGGACACTTGTGAAAAGAATCGAGATAGGAGACCACATGTGGAGTAAGGTCTCATGTCTCCTGGGGGGAAAGAGTCTCCTTTTGAGCATTTGCATGGAAAAAGTCCTAGATGGATATATACCCAAATGACTGGTTGTCTCTAGATAGGGGGGCCGGGGGGGTGGGTTTTCTTCCTGGCAGTTTATCCATATAGGGTGCAGACAAGACGAGTGGCCCTCGATCTCTGACTTTTTCCCCAGGGGCCAAGCAGGAAAGCCCCCGCTCTGCCCTCCCAGAAGCAGAGGTCTAAGGTCAGGTAGCAGGGCAGAGGATGACCGGGCCTCTCTGCCCCTGAACTAGAGACCTCTCCCTCTCCAACCTCGGGTGTGTAAACCTCCAGGCCCCGCCGCATGCCTCAGGGGATGAGATTATGACATCTTGCTCACTTGCCTGCTTTGCTATTTTGTTTTTAACCTTGCACATTTTCTACAATAAGCAAGAACAACTTTGCTGATCGGGAAAGAAGCAGAGCCATGGTGAAGCCAGCCAGGGGCGTTGGCTGGCTCTGGATTTATCCAGACCCCCGCCCCCCTCATGCCTGCCTGTCCCGGGCCTGCTCCAACCTGCACTGGGGCAGAAGCAAGAACCAGCACTGGGAGCCAACAGACAGTGTGGAGCCTGGCTCTGCCCCTTGCCAGCTGAGGGTCACGGAGCTCCTTCCACCAAGACTCAGTTTCCCCATGTATGCAGTGAAGATACTCACACTCAAACACGCAGTGGATATTCTTGGAAGGAAAGAATGAGGGAAGGAGGGCATTCCTGACTCTCCCAGGCCTGGGGGCATAGGCCCATTTCCCAGCCCACCCACCCTGCTAAAGAAAGTTTGCCCAGGGGAGAGGTGGAGGAGAGAGGGAGAAGGGGCATCGAGGGGGGACCCGGATGGGTGGGGGGACAGGAGGGGGGAAGGGAGGAGAGTGGGAAAAGGGGAAGGAGGGGGGACAGGGAGGAGAGGGGGGTGGGAAGGGAAAAGAGGAGGAGAGGGGGAGGGGAGACAGGGAGGAAAGGGGGTGGGAAGAGGGGAAGAGGAGGGGGAGGAGGGACAGGGAGGAGAGAGGGATAGGAAGGGGGAAAGAGGAAGACAGCAGGGGGGAAGAAGTGGGGAATGCGGAGAGGAGGAGGGGGAGAGGGGACAGAAAGGAGAGGGGATGGAGTGGAATCAAACTGGAGCAGAGTCACTTGACCCACCCGTCTCCCTACATGCAGGGTGGGGTGGGCTCTAGAAACGGAGGGAGCAGCTGGTTCAGGGATAGAGATGAAGGCGAGATCAGGACCCGCCGATCAGAACGTGGTAGGTGCATGAGTCTCTGTAATTAACGCGCTGCTGTCTCAATTTATGAGAAATATATAAGACATGTAATTGCCTTTGTATTTTGGACACTCATTAGGAGAATAATAAATGTTATTATTTATTAATAGGGCAATGAATCATTCAGGTTTTTAAATTAAACATTAAAGCGCTCACAAATTAAATGTAAATCACCGGGCCGGCGTTGATGGAGAGGGCCCTGTGCGCAGACCAGCGCGCCTGGCCCTTTAAGCAGGCGGGGCTGGCGGCGAGGTGACGCGAGGACACGGCCGGCTCGCGGGGACAGCCTGCCTCCTGCCGGCCGCTCGGGGGGCCTGCGGGGCGAGCCGCTGTGGCCGCCGGTCCCCGTGCAGGTGCCCGGCGGCACGCGACACGGGCCGGACCCTAACCCGCGCGCAGGGGGCAGTGTGGTCCGCAAGCCCCCCCTGCCCCGGGGACAAACACAGCTCCCGCTGGCTCCTCGCTGGGCTCCCAGAGCGAATGCCCCGCAGCGTCCCCAGGGAATGGTGCTGGCACTCCCCCCTTGACCCACCGGCGCAGAGAAGCTCCGAGATGCAACGTGACTGGCTGAGGTCACACAGCCAGGATCTGGTGGGCCTGGAATTCCAGCCCAGGCGCATGGGGCCCCCAAAGGCTGTTCTCTTGTCCTCCTGCTGTGTGGCCTCCAGTCCTTGTTAGAAGCACATGAACAGGGTATAAAGAGAGTAAGGTTATTATTTCCTGAGGGCTGACTCTATGCCAGGCACCAAGCCAGATACTGCACAGGGTTACTTCCAATGGACTAGGCACAGGTCCTTATGCCCATCTCACAGATCAGAAGGCTGAGGCACAGACAGGCTTCAATGACTTGCCCAGCTCAACAGGGAGGAAGTGTGGGAGGAGGTAGAACCCGGTCTTGCCAAGTCAGGAGCCTGAACCCTTGACAGCTCCAAGAACAGACCAGTTCCTTCTGGTTCCCCAAAGGAGGGAAGGCACCATCCCTACCCCAAACACAGGCAATGGGGCAATGACTACACCCTTGGTAACCACCTGAGTTAAAGCAAGGAAATGAGTTGGTATTTACCTAACCAGTGTCTGATTTGGGGCACCCATGTCATTTCCAGGCCCCGCGGTGAACAGCACTGTAGTGGCCATCTTGGGGTTTAGGATTATTTCCCTGGGAAAGATCCCCACAAGCCAAGCTACTAAAACCAAAGGTTGGGACAGTTACAGGTTTGGGATGCAAGTTGCTAAATTTTCTTCTAGTAAGAGGATGTCAACTTCCACTCATTTGGGAAGGTCCTTTGAAGAGGGGGGGCTCCCAGGCCCCCAATCATGGTGAGCAGCCTCTGGGAGATAGGTCCCTTCCGCAGCCAAGCTGGCATGCTGGGGAAACCCGGGGTGTCTATGATTCAACTTCTGGGTTATTTGTCCCAGGTCTTTGGAGACAGGCAGGAGCCCCTTGAACATGCCCCCCTCAACCCCACTCCCTCGGGGGCGGTCCCAGACACCCTCACTTGGCTCCCACCCTTGCTCCCCGAGTAACCCCAGCCACCCTTTGGCCCTTAAACACGGCTTCCCCATGTTGACCTTCCCCCCATGTCAACTTTCAGGATTCAGTAGATTTGGGGGGGTACCCTCACCCTCTTCCTCACACCCAGCACGCTCTGCCTCCCCTTCAGATTATTGTCATTGTCATTGCCATTGAGCACTCAGTATTTCCCAGGCCTGGGTCTAAGGCTTTCCATCATTATAACACGTTACAGGTAGGGGTCTGCCAAATGTCAGAGCCGAGATCTGACCCCAGAGCCCATGTCCAGTCCACTTGGGTCTCCACGTCTGCCCAAGCACAGCCCCTCAGACGTGCTCAGGAAGTATTTGTGGATGAAGAAGTGAATGAACACATGCAGACTGCATTCTCCCCCACCAGGCTGACAGTCCCTTGGTATGTGGGGTTGGGCTCGCTGTTGGACCCACATCACCCCTGCAGCGAGCTGGGCTGGGACACCGAGCTGCCGAGTGCCTGGAGGGAGTCACGGCTCCTCTCTGGACTCGGACTCCCCACTCAAGCGATGAGGAAAGCAGCAAGCTGTCCCAGCTGGCTGTGACAACTCATTGCGCGAGCATGGAGAAGGTGGAGCTGGCTATGCCCAGGCCCTGGGGTCCATCCCAGCCTCTTCCCATGTGTCCTTCTGTCCCCCTGGCCCTGGGATCCGAGGTCCTCGATCTTGTCTCAGGCTCCTGATGCCCCAATATCTGGTTTGGAGGAACAGGTTTCTTAGCCTGATATGACTGTTCTCTGCCCCCCTGCCCCATGCATCCCAACGCAGGATAGAGGGGACTTCACTCCTGCCTCCACCCACCCAGGTCCCCACCCGGGGAGGGGGACAGACAGAACAGTCTGGGTTATTGCTGTTATCCCTGGGGGCTGTTCAGATGCCAACTCATTTGTTTCACTCTTGCCCCCTCCCTTATTGATCAATGCTGTAACCTAGCTTTGTGTTAAATGACTTGTTCCCATGGCAACCATCAGATACACGCATGGATCTGATGCGCCTGTTTCCTGAGCCAGATCGCCTCCTAAGAGCTCAGAGGGAACAAATCTCCTTTCATATCCGCCGCTGTTTTCTGAAAGGCACAGGATATTGTTCAGAACAAGTCATTTTTAAAAACAATATTAAAAAAAGAACTTAACCAGGTTTCTCAACAGATATAAAGCTGTTTCATAAGGTATGTCACTCTTAAGAAATATGAAATCAGATTTTAAAAAACCTTTGACCAAGTTCGTCTTTCTTCTGAGCCTCTCTCCTTCGGAAGTAAGCTGAAATAAGGGCACAGTTGTCTGCATACAGGTATCAGCCACATCACTTACAAAGAGAAAAATTGAGAACAGCCTAAAGGTTCAACAACAGAAGACTCAAATAAGCTGTGGTTCACACACTCGCAGGATATCATAGAGATGTTTAAAATGCTACATAGAAGAGGGAAGCATATGTGTCAGATGATGTGAAATGAAAGAAACAGGATAGAAAACTGTGTCTGCCAGGAGATCATAATGAATGTAAACAAACCTAAACGATGCAGGGAAAACTACTCAGAGAAAATACACACACCAAAATGTTGACAGAGCTGTTGCTTGTTGGTGGACCCGTGCTAATTTTTTCCCTTTCTTCCCTTATTCAGCAGATATTCCCAGAGCACCTGCTTAGGGCCGGCCCCCGATCAGAGCGCTGGGAGCGCCGTACTTTATTTCTGCTTCCTGTAGTTTCCCAGATGTGTTTAAGGAAGATGTGTTGCCTTTCAGTGGGAACATAATACTTTTTTTTTAAAGCCAGGGTGCATATTTCATCCATCAGGTTGGCAACAAAGTAAAGACATGTTGGTTGGTGAGGGGAGAATGTGGGGACGCAAGCACCCTGCTGATGGAAATCGGAATTATAGCTACCTGTGTGTTGGGGGGGGGATTAGCTCCCCAGAAAGGCATCCCCAGGGGAACAGTCCTGTTCTCCAGGTCATTTGGGAGTAAGGCACCCCCAGGTGGACAAGCTTCTTTCCCGGGAGGCCTGTACCTCCACAAGCTCCCTTGGCAGCAGAGGAGGAGGAGGAGAAAGTTCTGGAAACCAGGCACCAGCCAGAACAGATGTGGCACATGGAGTCTCAGGGTGGGGAGGCCCCAGGGGGAGATGGGTTTTGGCAGGCTTCCATTCCGGCCTCAGTTACCTCCGTGTTCCGGGGCATGTGCCTTCCCCTGTCTGGCCTCCGTTTCCCCATACGCACATTGAGGCTGCCAGGGAGGATTAACCGTGTGACAGTCCTCCCCACCCCCCACCCCTGCCCCAGGGCTTTGTTTTTGTTTGTGTTGCTTTTTGCTTCTGAGATGGGAACAGCAATAAAAGTTGCCTCATAGTCACCAACAAGCTGCGAACTACAAACTATGATCTCCCTCCTCTTTGCCTGCAGGCCGCTCAGGGATCTGGAGAGAGGGTCTAGCAGTAGGAGGTCTCTTGGGCCCAGATGAAGGACTTTCCCTGGGGCGGGGGGGGGGGGGGTCAGCTCTTGCCAGTGACAGGGACATTGTTTGGTTTTTATAGCCAACAAATGCCCCAGCCAGGCCTTTTCTAGTTTTGACATACAAGGTCCGGGGGAGAGAGTTCATTTTTATTCCCAAGCCTGTCCCCTTCTCCTCCAGTCCCAGATCCGAGGACCACCAGCTGCCACTCCAAGCCCCTGTCCCCTCAAACCTGCCAGTGGGGGGACCCCCCTCCCCCGGGTACCCATTTTCATGCTAGGTTTATTCAGCTGCTCTAGGTTATTTGAAAACATATAAAACCTTTTCTTTTAAAAAAGCAAAGTCCCATCTTTAATAAGAACCCAGTGTTTTCTTAAAGAGTCCCAACGCAACATCTGCAGGAATTTTCCAGACTTGAAAAGAGACAAGAGAAAGAAAAAAAAAAAAAGGATCACCTCTGGTTTCTGAGAGAACATGCATAATCCTGGCTGGATTCTAGATTTAGAGCAAGGGGTAAGCAGGGCAGGGAGAAAGATTCGGCTTCTGGGCCAGAGCTCCACCCTGGATTTCTATTTCCTAGGGCAACCCTCCTGGGCCTGACCGTGCTGGAAGGCTGTGATTCAGCTGACGTGAGCCCCAGAGGGGATCGGCGTGGGGGCCAGGGAGGGACAGCAGGTGGACAGCAGGGGCGGCACCTTCCTTGAGGGAAGGTGGGAAAGAGATGGTTCTTTGAGGATTTGCCAAGTCTGTTCCACATAACTGCATGCCAAGGACCCGACCCTGGGCCTGGGGCTGCCCGGTGTGGACCTGACTCTACCCAAGAAGGTGCTGTGGGCAGCAGGATGTGTGGGTCCCTCCAGCTCTGGCACCTCTGACCCCAAGCCTTAAAACCTAGGGTGCCCTTGGACCCAGCAATTCCACTTCAAAGACTTGATCACCAGAAATAAATAAAGGCAAGCAGGATGATTTAGCTACTCTTGTGAGGATTGCTACAATGTTATAGTGGGGTGAAGTGGTTCTCTATGTTGACAAGAGCCTGAGCTGAGCAAATGGTAGTTCAGCCAAACCCTGGAATAGGAATAAAAATATTGTCGTAGCTGATACCAAGAAAAGGTGCTCTCGCTAAACCGTCCAGTGAGAAAAGCAGGTTACAAAGCACTGTGGACAGTATGCCACCAATCACGTTCAATAGCATAGAAGAGATGTCTAAATCTCTATCGGATTGATATGTAGGCATAGGAAAAGGTCCACACCAAAATGGAACACTAGTCTTTTCTGAGTGGCTTCTCTTCTCCAATCCTCTGCATGTTCTGCTGTTTCCCACAATGAATGAGTGCATCTTCTTATTTTGGAGCATGGCCTGGGAGACAGACTGCCTTCCTGTGTACCCTTGGGCAAGTTACTTAACTGCTCTGTGCTTCGATTTCTTATCTATAAAATGAGGACAGAACCTTCCTCGTGGGGTTGCTGAGGTTAAAGCTAATATATGCAAAATGCTTAGCTCACTGCCTAGAAGATAATAAGTACCCAAATGTTAGCTGTTTTTAATATTCACTTGTTTTTCTACATATAAACATGTCATTGTGCTCAGTGCTAAGAATCCGGCAGTGACAGCTAAACTCCAATAGAGACAGACATTAAACCAACACTCATGCACAATTAATTCACTGCAGTTAGGAGCAATGATTAATTCATTACAGTTAGGAGCACTGCTGTGCAGGCACTTCGAAAGTACTTATAAGGGAAACTTATTGAGGATTTTGACCATTTTCTTAAGAGCAGTGGGGACATTGACGTTGAAGGGTTTCAGGCAAGGTGATGAGATCAAAAAGGCATGGCTTAAAAACTCACTGTGCCCCGGGGGAGGCAACTTTTGAGAAGGTGCTCTGGGGTGTGTACCAGGGAGAGGAAGCTTCTGGGACTCCACAAAGGCAGATGGAGCCAAGTGGACAGAGTCCAGCGCCCTGGAGGTGGTAGGGTCCAAAAGCCTTGAGTGATGTCTTTGGAGGAGCTGGGGAGTAGGGTGTTGGGTGACCCCAGGCTTCCAGCTTGATGAACTGCATGGATGGTCCCCAGATATAGGGGACACTGGGGGAAGAGCAGTTTTGGGGGCTGCAGAGTGCTGGGCTCGGGAAATGCTGAGTTTGAGGTGGGGAGTGTGCAAGGGGAGAGGTCCTAGAGGCAGGATCCTCTGCAGTTGCTCTAAAGTCAGGACCCCACAAGAGGCCATGTACGATCACCACTGCACAAAGGAAAAACCCCGGCTCTGGGATGGTGGCTCACCAAAGCCAGGAGGACCAAGATCCAAAGCTGGGACATCACCAGAGCCCATCAGGGAGAGAGCAGAGCCCAGAGAAGGCAATGGGACCCTTCAGACACGGAGAGGAACCCAGGGCTTGGCAGGGACAGGCTCCAGGCATGCGGGTGAGCTGGGCTCCAAGGGCCTCTCCCCAGGCCTCTAAGCCATGCAGACACACAGGGCAGCTCAGTCCAAGGGGGTCCCTGCAGGTTGGGACCCCCGGCTGCCTCCTTCTAAGATGAGCATGTGGTCCTCATCCTACCTGGCTCTGAGGCTGTCTCTGGCAGCTTCTCCCCCAGAGCCTCCCATGGGTCCTTGCTGCCTCCTTCTGATGCCGCCAAAATGTCACCTGCTCCCACTGCCCTTGCCTGACCATCATCATGGGAGCAGTCTCCCGGCTACCTGTCCCCTGCGCAGTGGCCTCCCGTGGTCCTCTTTCCGCCCTCCCTCTGGGGCAGGAAGCCCAGGAAGCCAGGGACTCTAACTGTCCCGGGTGGTACTGGGGGGAGGGACAGTGCCTGGGACATGGTAGGTGCTCAACAAACATTTGTGGAGTAAAGGATTGGAGATATGTAAGGGAAACAGACATTTCCAGAGAGAGGGAAGCTGGAAAGAAGCAGCCCACATTGTTTTCAGCACTTCTCTCAGGGGGATTATGAGTAATTTTCTGTTCTAACTTATACACACCAGCACTTTCCAAATTTTCCACAGTGAACTGGCATTTCTGATGGAGTCAGAAAACATGGTTGTTCAATCACTGTTTTTGGATGTGCAGCAAATACCTGGATGCTCTGGGGAGGGAACAGGGCCCGCTGTAACTGTGGGAGGTGAGAGGGGGATGCTCATGGGAGTGGGGCGGGGGCGGCCTGCTCCTCTCCTGCCTACAGGGGTCTGCCTTCCTAGGAGGAGTCCTCCTCAGCCTCCTGGTGGGGGGGAAGGAGGGGCCCTCCCCACAGCCTTGTTCTGTTGAGGGCGGCATGGGCGCTTCTAAGCCACCCAGAGCTGGCCTGTGCCCAGAAATGTGGGCCCCTCCCCCCTTTCCTGGTGACTCGTTTATGTGGTTTTGTTGTTGTTGTGTGTGTCACATATACAGACCCAAGAGGAAGGACAAGGAGGGACGAGACCCAAGAGGAAGGACAAGGAGGGACGAGACCCAAGAGGAAGGACAAGGAGGGACGAGACCCAAGAGGGAGGACAAGGAGGGACGAGACCCAAGAGGAAGGACAAGGAGGGACGAGACCCAAGAGGAAGGACAAGGAGGGACGAGACCCAAGAGGAAGGACAAGGAGGGACGCGACCCAAGAGGAAGGACAAGGAGGGACGAGACCCAAGAGGAAGGACAAGGAGGGACGAGACCCAAGAGGAAGGACAAGGAGGGACTAGACCCAAGAGGAAGGACAAGGAGGGACGAGACCCAAGAGGAAGGACAAGGAGGGACGAGACCCAAGAGGAAGGACAAGGAGGGACGAGACCCAAGAGGAAGGACAAGGAGGGACGAGACC
>NC_058411.1:3446258-3510245 GCF_002201575.2 Neomonachus schauinslandi | reverse complement strand
CCCAAGAGGAAGGACAAGGAGGGACGAGACCCAAGAGGAAGGACAAGGAGGGACGAGACCCAAGAGGAAGGACAAGGAGGGACGAGACCCAAGAGGAAGGACAAGGAAGGATGCAGCACCTTTCCTCCCGATTGCCCAGGGCCCAGCATGATGTCTCCTGCGGGGAGGGGAGCCAGGTGGGGCGTCGCAGTTAAGGGCATGGACCCAGGACCATCCTGTCTGCCACTGGGACGTCCAAGGCCTTCCCCCCCCCCCCCCCCTCCCCGGCCTCCTTTTCTTTAAATGGGACTCTCCATCTGCCCCTCCTCACCTGCCCCTCCCCACCAGCTCAGAGTGAGCAGTGAGCATTTCCTGCACCAAATGTTGCTATTCTCGGTGAGGTTTAGGATAAAGTGGGCGGACTTGCATTGGCTTCCCCCAAACTCCCCCTTCTCGGGGCTTGCGTGGCTTCACATTTTGGCCCAGCCAGTTTGGAAGTTGTTGAGGATAACGTATGTCCCATGGAAGGACATTGACAGGCTCTGAGACAGCCGTGACAAGTTAATGAATTCTGCCATGGTCACCCAAGGCACGCGTCCGGGCCACACAGCCCACCTGTCTGTGTACTGACCTTTAAAGGTGAGCATTTAATACCCATGATCACTCATGGTCTGATCGAATGTTCGGAAGATGAAACCGGTCTGAAAGAAGACGATCACTCATTCCCCTCCCCGCCCCCACACGAAAACACTGTCATTCTTTTCTGAATCGTAATGAAACTTTGCAGAACTGTTTGGTTCTCTCCCAGCACTTACTGGGAAAACTGAGGCACTTTCAAAGGCCAGCCTGGCAGGGCTCCTTCACCCAGCAGGACCCACACCAGCCACCTTTTTGGGGATGGGTGAGGGGACTCCAGCCACTCCACAGATAGCTTTTATTTTAACCCCTTCACCACCTTCTTCTCACCCAACTTCCCAGCTATCTATTGAACATTCATTGAGGACCACCTCAGTTTAGGAGTCTCTGGCTACAGGAACAAAAAACACCCAACTCAAGCTAAAAGGATGAGAACGAGTATTCTTTCATATAACAGAGATCCCAAAGTCAAGCAGGTTTCAGGGTGGGCAGATTCAGCAGCTCTTCATTGTGCTCAGAGACCCAGTTTCTTTCCATCTTTCTACTCCACATTCCCAACTCTCTTTCTACTTGGGCCTTGGTGTCGTCTTTCAACTGGAACCGAGATGGTGGCTGCCATCTGAGTCTTCACAAGTGGCCTGGCCACCTCTCTCAGCAACTCCTTTTCTTTGGGAGGACCCCAGACTAGACAGCCTTCCATGAGCTCCCTATACCAGTCATCATTCGGCCACCTGAGATTGTACGTGTGGCCCCCTCCTCCAGCCCCTAGAGGCCACACCCAATGGCACAACCCTGGTCTTCACACTAGTCAGCGAGTCAGATTATGAATTTACTCCCCCACTGTTTATCAGTGAAGTTCTGTTTTCTAAACATATGAAAATATTTACTTTTTCACTCGCTTTTATTTTTATAATTTTTCATTCTATCATCAATGGTCAATGATTTTTTTCTTTATCTTGATGATGGTGATGAATCTTGGTACTAGGTGTTTCCAGATCAAGCATAATTGATTTTGTTAATTTTTCTGACTGCTCCTTCATTTTTAATTTATTTTTAAAAGCTGATATTTACAATTTGCCAAAGTCTGATTCTTAATAAAATTTCATAATGAATAACTATTTGGTTTTAGCAATTAAGAAACAATGCTTACACATTTAAAAACAATAATTTAACATGCTTTAAGTAAGTCAATTCATTAGAGGGGACTGAAGGCATTTATGGCACCAGGAAAAATCTATCTTTTCAAAATGTATTTCATTATACATATGTGCAGGTAATAGTCATATTTTGTGAATTTTTCAGAAATTTAATTCCTGAATTAAATACAAATCAACATTTAATACATCCTATTTTGTTGACTCCTGCTTAAGTTTATTTTAATTTGTATTCATATTTTTAACACAATAATGCAGACTTTTAAAAAAAACCTTGAAAAATTGATTTTCAGAAGCTGCAAAGGCCTCAGATCTCCTTAAGTATTTCATATCTAAATGGATGTACTTTTACAGATATTTATATTCCCTCCATAATGGACAACTTTTTATTTTTGTTTTTTTTTTTTGTTTTTGTTTTTTTTTTTAAAGATTTTATTTATTTATTTGAGACAGAATGAGAGACAGAGAGCATGAGAGGGAGGAGGGTCAGAGGGAGAAGCAGACTCCCTGCTGAGCAGGGAGCCCAATGCGGGACTCGATCCCGGGACTCCAGGATCATGACCTGAGCCGAAGGCAGTCGCTTAACCAACTGAGCCACCCAGGCGCCCCATAATGGACAACTTTTTAATTAAAGCTGGAAAGTTATCATTGTCACAAGACAAGCAGCAATTCTGCCCAAAATCTAAGTCATTAATTAGGCAACATAATGAGAATTGTCACACGTTGGGATCGTGTGCCCTGACAATTACCACCCCCTCGGCCTAAATGTCTTATTTGGCTGGGAGAATTATCCAGCGAGGAAGGGAGCCAAGCAGACCTCGCCAGCACCTCGCCGTGCACCGTGCATGTTGTGCAGAAAAAAAGCCTTGACCTTTTATCGGCATCCACAAGCAGGAATTAAAAAACAAAGTTCTTTGCTGAGATCGATTGCCCCAGTATCCGATGGAACCCAAAGAGCTGGTTACGAGGTCGAGCAATTAAGAGCTACAGCCGAAATGACTCACATAATTGCAGAGTCGCTCATTTTAACAGCCTGATTGGAAATTGTCAACACCGTGTCTGAGTTTAATGAAGCAAAGGGAATGGAAAAGGCGACATTTTCGAATAATATTATTAGTAAACGAATTGACAATACATCAGATGACAAAGACAACTCTGATTCAGGGGCTTATTAAGTCCAAAAAAGTTTTCATTGCAGATTGATGAATCTGTATATTAATGCGTCACTAATTGGCCTCAGTTAATAGCGCCAATTAGAATCCCTGAAAGGAGAGAAACTGGGGAGACGCTGTTTGCTCTTTAAAGTGGTCCCCAAACAAATTACTGGGAATGAAACGTTCAAACTGGTAAATTAATACTTTGAGATGCAGACCTCATTGCGGAGGCCCCGCCATGTCATGTCTAGATGTGCTGTAATGTTGGAAGGTATCACAGTGGCACATCAGGAGTTTGTTCTAGAAAGCCCTGCGATTCAAGTAATGCATGGCATTCTTCACAGCCTCTGGTGCAAAAAGTTTGCACGCAGATCTGACTTTCCCGTTCAATGACACATCAGAAGGGGGCTTCTAATACAATCCAAGCTGTGACGGTACCGTGTGTTTCGACATTTTACCTGGCGGAAAAGAGAGTGGCATCTGAATACGGGGTCGGTGGTTCCACACCAGCATCGCTGTGCAAAGAATGGAAGGCTGTCAAGAGTTTAGGAGCTACAAGAAGAAATGCATGTGGAAAAGCGACAATGACTCACTTAGCAAGTCTCCCTTGGCTCTGACAATCTGTGTACTTAACCTGGCCCGTGGGGCACCTGGATGACCTTAACTGGAATCGCCAGGATTATCGGGCCGAGCTGTCCTTCAACCACCAAGGCTGTGAAAAGCAGTCTCCAATGTGCAGACAATAGCGTCTGCACCAGCCCTTCGGGAGGAATCATCTGGAAGGCTGGTGGCGAGCACTCAATGTGTTTAATTGTGGGTCTGGAGGAATAACACCTAACTCTTACATGTTCTGACAAAATAAAAGAATGCAACTTCTAAGGGCAGGGGAGGGAGAGTGGGGGGAATAGGATAAATCCACCGGCTGCCACAGAAGTGGTAGGTGCGAGGCACAGGATGTCACCAACGCTGACAAACCAGATGTTAGTCCGCACCCTCTGCAATTGCCAGTGTCTGACCATTTCTGACCTATGAAAATGCCAGTTCGATGCGTTGCAAACTAATGAAACATTATAAAAGACATTAGAATAAAGCCAGCCAACCCAACAAAAGCACAGACTTCCCTAACTTGCAACAAAGTCGCAAAAACAAAGCCACGCTGCTCTATGGATACAGCTTGAGAACATCATGTTAGGGAAGTAAGATAGAGCCAGAAAGACAAACAGTGCAGGGTTCCACTCATAAGTGGTACCGAGAGTAGTCAGATTCGTGGACCGGAAGTAGACTAGAGACCACCAAGGGCCAGGGGGGAGGGGCAGCGGGGGGAGGGGGGGAGGGGTGTTGCTTACTGAGCACGGGGTTTCTGTCTGGGGTGAGGAAAAGCCTCAAGACTCTGCACATGGCTGGTGGTGATGGTTGCACACCTCATAAATGTACTTCATGCCACTGAGTTGTACACTTTAAAATGGTTAAAATGATAAATTTTATATTTTATAGGTTTACCACAAGTTTAAAAAAATTAATGATGTAATGTACCAAAAACCATTGAACTGCATATCTTACAGGGATGAGTTGTATGATATGTGAAATAGAGCTCAATAAAGATGTTTACCAACCTCCCCCCCTCCAAAAAAAACAAGAAGAAAACAGTAAGGATAAAAGAAGATATGCTTTAAAAAAAAAAGAAAGAAAGAAAGGAAACAATACATAGAGAAAGGAATAGAATAAAGTGCCAGATACATAGTAAACATAACACAATGGGGCAGAGTGGACACCAGCCCATCAGTCATAGGGAACATGAACAGGCTTCATCATCTCTTAAGAGAAAAAGATGTTCAAATCAGCTTGTAGAGCAAGGCATGCCCCTCGACAGAGTGATTTAGGAAGACTGAAATTCATGGGCCAGGCAAAGGTATATTGGGCCCGTGGAAACCACAAAAAAGCCGAGGTCTGACTCTGATGTCAGACAAGATAAAATTTGGGCCAAAAAGCAATAAATGTGACAAAGATGTTGTGTCATTAGGGCCAAAGGAGATTTCACAGGAATTCCTATGCAACAAGGAGCTCACAACCACCTTGGCAAAGCAAACACTGCAGGAGATGGAGGAAGAAACGGACAGAAATGCACTCTGCTCCCTCTTATCACACCTCTCTTGGTAAACAACAGCAACAACAACAACAAACAGAGAAGTTATTTAAAAAACTAAACAATATAATCAGTAAGGAAGATTTTATGGTTCTGTGTGAAGTTTACATCATAAGAAAAAAGACTATCCCTAGGTCTCCTGGTTGGCTCAGTCGGTTAAGTGTCCGATTCTTGATTTTGGTTCTGGTCATGATCTCAGGGTGGTGAGGTCGAGCCCCGCATTGGACTCCAGGCTCAGTAGAGAGTCTGCTTGAGATTCTCTCTTTCTCCCTCTCCCTCTGCCCTTCCCCCCACTTGTGATCTCTCTAAATAAGTAAATAAATAAAATCTTTAAAATAAAAGAATATCCCTTCTTCTCAAACATAGATGGAACATTTACCAAGGTGGAAATTTACACACACACACACACACACACACAATGTCACAATGCTTTTCACAAAATGGAGATGATACGAACTTTGTTGATTAAAATGCATTAAAAGTGGAAATTAAAAACAAATTTAAAAAACAACAAAATTTTCTCCCTGGAAATTTAAATTCTCTCTTAAACAACTCTCAGGCAAAAAGCAAAATGCAAACTGAAATTGCAGGGTTTCTTTCAGAATAATGACAACACTACATATTAGCATCTTTGGGATACTTTTAAGACAGTCATCAGAGGAAAAAAATCATGACTTCAAATACTTTTATCAGTAAAAACAGAACAATGAAAACAAGTGAACTAAACTCCCAACTCAAAAGAACCAGAAGGTGAACAGCATAGGAAACCAAAAGAATGCACAATAAGGAGATAAAGGAGTAGCAGAAATTAACAAGGTAGTGGGACTAGAAAAGGAGCAGCCATTCTGGGAAAAGTTGGGAAGTTTGCCAAAAAGATAAACGCAGAGTTACCGTTATGACTGAGCAATTCCAGCCCTAGGTATCTACCCAACAGAAATGAAAACACATGTCCACATGGAAACTTGTACACAAATGTCCATAGCAGCATCATTCATAACAGTCCCAAAATGAAAACAACCCAAATGTCTATGCACTGGTGACTGGAGAAACAAGTGTGGTCTACCCACATGATGGAATAGCATTCAGCCATAAAAAGGAACAGAGTACTCATGCATGCCACAACTTGGATAACGTCAAAAACATTCTGCAGTGTGAAACAAAGCAGACACAAAAGATCACAGATTATATGACTTCCTTTATGTGATAGATCTGAAATAGGCAAATCCATAGAGACAGAAAGTAGATTGCCAGGGGTTTGTGGGAGAGGAGAATGGGAAATAATTACTTAATAAGTACAGGGTGTTTTTATGGGATGATGAAAAATGTTGAAACTCGGGAGAAAGGGGTGGTTGCACCACATCAGGAACACAAAATACCACCGCATTGTTCACTTGAAAATGGTTGTTTGTTATGTGAATTCCAACTCAATTTTTAAAAAGGAAAAGAAGAAATAAATTAGTGAGGTAGAAGAGAAAAGCCATAGACCTAATT
This sequence comes from Neomonachus schauinslandi, assembly GCF_002201575.2. Taxonomy (NCBI): domain Eukaryota; kingdom Metazoa; phylum Chordata; class Mammalia; order Carnivora; family Phocidae; genus Neomonachus; species Neomonachus schauinslandi. The sequence goes on along the minus strand of NC_058411.1, from coordinate 3,503,688 downwards.
AATCAATCAGAATTCTGACCTAAAAAAAAAAAATTCTGACTTTTGATAACAAAATAAAGAAGCCCTTCATTATCAAGAAAAAAGGGATGAAGCACATAGATACAAAATAAATGGTAAGAAGCTAATCCACATTGCAAGGGAGGGGTTTTAAAAATCATAATACAGCTGACCCTTGAACAACACAGGTTTGAACTGTGTGGGTCCATTTTATACATGGATTTTTTTTTTACAAATACTGTACTGTACATGTATTTTTTCTTACTATTTTCTTACGAACATTTTCTTTTCTCTAGCTTACTTTATTATAAAAATACAGTACAGAATGCATATAACATACAAAATATGCATGAATCAACTGTTCATGTTCTCAGGAAGGCTTCTGGTCAACGGTAGGCTCTTGGTAGTTAAGTGATATGTGGATTTTTGACAGTGCAGGGGGTTGGCACTCCTAACCCCCATGTTGTTCAAGAGTCAACTGTGGACTACTTTACACAGCTCTATGAAACTAAATGTGAAAACCTTAGATGAAACAGTTTGCTAAGAAAGTACAATTTATAGTCATTCTAAATTGCTAAGTAGCTTGTGCAGGAGTAGGCTTTCTAAACTACTGGGGAGAGGGAGAGAATCTGTCAATGTAACCATAGACAGGGAGAGGTGGGGTGAAAGTAATAGAAAAACACAGGGAAAAAGATGGCAGGATAAGTTAACTAGGGAAAAAAAATGCAAAAGTTGAACTTTTATCACAAGAAGGTATTCAATTTTAGATCATTTATCATGATGTGAATCTTGAATCTTTATATTAAACCTTTTTCCTTTGGGGAAAAAAAGTACAATTTACTGAAACTGATTTCGGCAAAGACAAGAAGTTTAAAGAGCCTAATTTCACAAAAGAAATAGAGAAAATCATGAGGGTCTGCAAAAAGAAAGGGGAAGAATAAAACAAAAACCAATGAAATTGGGTGGCTCTAAGAGTAGAAACCTTAAATATATTTTTAAATGCCAAGATCTGCTGACAGTACAGGAAAGTGAGGGAAAATGAGACTTCTCCAAATATACTTTTAAAACGATTTTGACTTCTCGACCATGTTACTATATTACATATTCATAAAAGTAAATCAGCAAGATTTGGGAAAGGACCCCACAAATTGAATACAAACAGAAACAAATGACTATCAATGCATATCAGTTTGATAACATAACCACAAAGAAGAAAAAAGAATTAATCCAAGTACTTTGTTAACACATGAATTTGTTTGCATGAGGATAGGAAGAACTAAAAGAAATTCTGAACTTTAATGAAAAGTCTGTTGGTGGTAGTGGATTTGAGGCTGCAATTCTTAAACAATTTTCTGTGTATTGTAGGGTTGAGTGAAAAGTAAACATGGATGTTATTAAAAACCAGGGTTCTTTGTACAGGAAGGGGATGCAAAAATGCAGTGGGGAGGGTTGGAAGAACCCCAAGATGTTGGAATGAAATTAGAACAATCAATATGAACTAATTTTTAAATATTTACTTGTTAGCTCTCTACACTGAGTTGACCTAGAAGTTGGTAACAGGCCTGGGGCAAGCAAAGTCAAAATTATTTGTGCCAGACAGTAAGGAAGCATTCAAAACTCATGGAGACATGTCAAAATTTTATAAGAATTGGCCTGTGGAAGCTCCCATCAGACAAATTGGGGGGAATTTTATCATCAGTGAGCATAAAGCATTGAATTTTAAAAATAAATTACAAAAATATAAAAAATAAATTTTAAAAAGGAGGATTCCAGCTCCAGCCATAATAGAATGCCTTGTAGAGCTAATCCTCTTATTGAAAACAACTGGAAAAGGTGGATAAAAAAAATGGAACAACCATGGGAAGGTACTGGAGAACAGCCAAGGCAGACATTAGTTGACATGCCCCATGAGAGGAAGAAATATGTGATAGGAATTCCACAAACATCCTCACTTTTTCCATAGGGGCATTTTCCATTTCTTAATGAGGGGATACCAAGTCCAACCAGAAAGCAGAAGACCTAGTGGGATGGGGAGACAGAGGTTGAATTTAGAGCTGCCAAATCAGCTGGGACTTGAGGGGTAAAATTTTGAGATGGAGAAGACCATCCCCAGCATAAAATCCTCTGCACAAAATTTCTCTCAAGTCACTGTCTCAAGTTGTGATTGCTTAGGGTGAGACCCTAAGACACCATGCAAAAAACATTTGGTAGACTATGGAGCTAAAGAGGGACACACCAGCCATAAAAAACTGTAGAAGCAGATGTCGGAGTTCACACCCTGCAAGACTGAGGGTCTTTGGAAGACCTCTAGGCTTTCAGATGAGACTATGAAAGATCCACATCCTAGAAGCAAGGGCAATGCTCCAGGACTAAGGATCAAATCAAGGGAGTACAGATTATGCTAAGAGTGAAGAGAAATTAGAATAGGCCAACCCTAACAGAGCTTAAGACCAATGCTCAACAAAGTCAAGGAGATGTGGTATCTTTCATGCCAGAAGAAAAAGCCTCTTCAGAGAAAAATAACATTTTGCAGAGTCTCTTCACCTTTATAATGTCTGGCATCTAAACAAAAATTTTGAAGCATGTTTAAAAAAAGGGGGGGGGGACCAAATGACTGAAAACCAAAGGCTTCATTTTGGTGAAGAGACAAAATGGCAAAAGAAATACAAAGAAACAATAGATTTTGAATCAGAAATTATTTTTGTGAATTTTTGAATCATAGATGATTCAGACATTTGAGTTAGCAATGAAGGAATTTTAAAATAACTCTGATTCATATGTACAAGAAAAGAGAAGAAAAGATAGGAAAATTCACTGAGGGCCTGAAATTTATACTTTTAAAGATTCTAATGGAAGTTCTAAAAATGAAAAATATTAAAATTAAAAATTCAATAGGTGTTATTAAGAGCAAAAGAGAAAATCCAAAGTGAATCACAGAGATTAAAAAAAATCTTGTGATGTTTACATACCAATGTCCTGATGGAGAAAGAAGTCTCTCATGAAAACAGAATAGATCACACCCTCAAGATATTTAGAAGCAGAGGTGAATTCAAACTAACTAGACCAGTAATCCAGACCTAACCAAGCTCCTAACTCTGCCTGCCTAAAAGGGAAAAGAGCACATTTTCTCTGGGGGAAAATTACTATTTATTTCAGCCTTTATAATTTGTTTAAAACAAAATGTACAGCATAAGGTCAGTATTTGCAAGATATGCAAGGAAGCAGGAAAATGTGACCCCTAAATCAGGAAAAAGAAAACTGTCAGAGGAAACAGACCAATAGATGACTGTGATGCTGGATTTAGCAGTCAAAAACTTTTAAATAACTATTATAAATATTTAAAAATCAGATTAGAGGACAAGATGGCCAACAAATTAAAAGATGGGGAATTTCAACAGATAATGGAATCTCTAGAAAAGAATGAGATGGACAATTAAGAATTTAAAATTTCATTACATGACAAAGTAAAAAAAAAAAAGGATTAATGAACTTGAAGACAAGTCAATAGGAATTTGCCATAATGAAGCCTGAAGAATTGAAGAAAAATGAGAATATAACAGTGGGACATATGAGACAATATCCATTCTCATACATAATACCCAAGATATCCAGGATATAATAGAAAATCCAGCATTATACTAAAACCAGAAACACCTCAAGTGGAGGAGAAGACAATCAGTAGATGCTAAGAGGGGGATGATACCAATGTTGAAATTATCCAGCAAGGGTTTTAAAGCAGTTCATCATAATGAGCAATTACAAATATACTTGAAACAAATAAAAGTATAGAAAGTCTCAGCAAAGAAAGAGAAAATATAGAGAAGATCCAAATGGAAATTTGGGAACTAAAGGGTATAATAACAAAATTAAAAACTCATTGTATGGAATCAACAGAAAAGTGGAGAAGACAGAGGAAAGAATCAGTGAACCTGAAGGTAGAATAAGAGAAAACAACAAATCTCAGCAGAGAGAAAATAGAATGCAAAAGAATGAACAGACCCTCAGGGACCTGTGGGAGATAAAAAAACAAACAAACAATCTAACATTCATGTCATTGGAGTCCCAGAAAGAAAGGAGAAAGAGTACAGAGCTGGAAAACCATTCAAAGAAATATGGCAGAAGTCTTCTCAAATTTGGCAAAAAGACATAAACCTACCCATCCAAGAAGCTGAACAAACTCCCACCATGATAAACTCAAAGAACACAATACATCATAATCAAACTTCAGGAAACTAAAGACCAGGAAAAATCTTGAAGCAGTGAGAAATGACATGAAACCTATAGGGGGAAACCAAGTTGAGTGACAGTGGATTTCTCATCAGAAACCATGGAGGCTAAAAGAAAGCAACACATTTTTCAAGTGCTGAAAGTAAAGAACTGTCAACTCCAAATTCTATATCAAGCAAAATTCCTTCAGGAACAAATGAGAAATAAAACATTCTAAGATGAAGGAAAGCTAAGAGAATTTTATACCAGCAAATCTACCTTAAAATATTGGCCAAAGGAAGTTCTTGAAACAGAAGGAAAATGAAAAAGGAAGGAATCTTGAAACATCAAGAAGGAAAAAGGAACAACATAAAGAGCAAATAATGAGTATATATAATAGAGTCTTCTCTCTTGAGTTTTCTAAATTATGTTTGATAGCCAAACCAAAAAGTATAACACTGCCTGAGAGAGATTTTGATGTATGTAGAGGAAAAATTTAAGACAATTCTATTATAAATGGGGGAGACAAGGGAGTGAAAAGAAGGAAGTTTTCTATATTTCACTCAAGGTGGTAAAATATGGGCACCATCGTTTCTTTGTGGTGATGGAATGGTTCTGTATGTGGATTTTAGTAATGATTACATTAATCTACATGTGTGATAAAATGGCATAGAACTATACATACACATTGTACCAGTGTACATGAAACCTCTGTATGCTAGCTTTGCAACCTCCAATAAATCTATAATTATTTCAATATAAAAAGTTCTTTAAAAAAAAAAAAAAGAAGAAAGAATGGGGCCCCTGGGTGGCTCAGTCATTAAGTCTCTGTCTTCAGCTCAGGTCATGATCCCAGGGTCCTGGGATTGAGCCCCACATCGGGCTCCGTGCTCAGCGGGAAACCTTCTTCTCCCTCTCCCACTCCCTCTGCTTATGTTCCCTCTCTCGCTATATCTCTGTCAAATAAATAAATAAAATCTTTAAAAGAAAAAAAAAAGAAAAAGATGAAGGTGAAATAAAAGAAATTTTCAGACAAACAAAAGCTAAGTGATTTTGTTAACAGCGTACCAGCAATACAAGAAATAATAAGCAAGTTTTTTCAGACCAAATGAAAATAGCCCCAGAGGGGGGCACAGAATCATGAGAAAGAATGAAGAATATGAGAAGGAGCAAATAAGTGGTTAAATATATAATTATATTATTTTTATTAATGTAGGTTAGCTGTTTAAAACAAGTAGCAATGTGCCACGGGGTTATAAAAGAGAAGTAAAAATATGTGAAAGCATTAGTGTACAGGACAGAAGCGGAAAAATGTAGCTAAACTTTTCTAACATTCTTGCACTTTCTGGGTGGGGTGATCAAAGTGCTAACTTAAGGGAGACTATAGTAAGTCAAGAATGTATATTCAAGGGCGTCTGGGTGGCTCAGATGGTTGGGCGTCTGCCTTCGGCTCAGGTCATGATCCCAGGGTCCTGGGATCGAGTCCCGCATCGGTCTCCCTGCTCCTTGGGAGCCTGCTTCTCCCTCTGCCTCTCTCTCTCTCTCTGTCTCTCATGAATAAATAAATAAAATCTTTAAAAAAAAAAAGAATGTATATTCAAATCCTTTGTCCATAAAAACCACTAAAATGATATAAAAATGTCTAACTGAAGATCTAATAGATTAAATGTACTAATACTTGATTATTCTTAAAGTAGGAAAGGTCAATTAAGGAAGAAGAAACAGATGGAACATATAGAAAACATGTTAGGATGATAGACATAAAGCTAACTACAAGTTAATTTTATTAAATGTAATGGAATAAATACTCCAATTAAAAAACAAAAATGTCAGACTGGATAAAAATCAAGACCCATTGTGTGCCATTTAGCAGGTGCACACTCTATACAGAAGAATAGCTGAAGGACACAGAAAGGTCGAAAGCAAAAGGCGGGAAGAAGATGCCATCATTAACCAATAATTCTGTCTTCTGCTTTGTCTAATCTTTTGTTAAATGCTTCTAGTGAGTTCTTTTATTTCAGATACTGTCTTTTTCGGCTCTAGAATTCCTGTTTGATTATTTTTTAATGGATTCCAGTTCTTTTTTGAAGTTCTCCACCTTTTCGTGGGTTTTCTTGATCTTTTTCCTGTTGTCTTAAGCACATTGATGATGGTTACTTTAAAGTCCATGTCTGCTAAAGATAAATTAAGAAAACAATCCCATTTACAATTGCACCGAAAATAATAAAGTACCTAGGAATAAACTTAACCAAAGAGGTGAAAGACCTGTCCTCTGAAAACTATAAAACATTGAGGAAAGAAATTGAAGATGACATAAAGAAATGGAAAGACATTCTGTGCTCGTGGATTGGAAGAACAAATATTGTCAAAATGTCTATACGACCCAAAGCAATCTACAGATTTAATGCAATCCCTATCAAAAGACCAACAATATTTTTCACAGAACTGGAATAAACAATCCTAAAATCTGTATGGAACCACAAAAGACCTCAAATAGCCAAAACAATCTTGAAAAAGAAAAACAAAACTGGTGGTATCACAATTCTAGACTTCAAGTTATACTACAAAGTTGTAATAATAAAAACAGCATGGTACTGGCACAAAAACAGACACATAAATCAATGGAACAGAATAGAGAGTCCAGAAATAAACCCACAATTATATGGTCAATTAATCTTCAACAAAGCAGGAAAGAATATCCAATGGGAAAAAGACAGTCTCTTCAACAAATGGTGTTGGGAAAACTGGACAGCAACATGCAGAAGAATGAAACTGGACCACTTTCTCATACCATACACAAAAATAAATTCAAAATGCATTAAATGTGAGGCCTGAAACCATAAAAATCCTAGAAGATAGCATGATCAGTAATTTCTCTGACATTGGACATAGCAACATTTTTCTCAATATGTCTCCTGAGGCAAGGGAAATAAAAGCAAAATTAAGTCATTGGGACTACATCAAAATAAAAGGCTTCTGCACAGTGAAGGAAACAGTCAACAGAACTAAAAGGCAATCTATGGAATGGGAGAAGATTTGACATATCCAGTAAAGGGTTAGTATCCAAAAAATATAAAGAACTTGTACAACACAACACCCAAAACACAAGGATCCAATTAAAAATGGGCAGAAGACATGAACAGATATTTCTCCAAAGACATACAGACAGCCAACAGACACGTGGAAAGATGCTCAACATCACTCGTCATCAGGGAAATGCAAATCAAAACCACAATGAGATACCACCTCACACCTGTCAGAATGGCTAAAATCAACAACACAGGAAACAACAGGTGTTGACGAGGATGTGGAGAAAGGGGAACACTCTTGCACTACCGGTGGGAATGCAAACTGGTGCGGCCACTGTGGAAAACAGTCTGGAGTTTCCTCAAAAAGTTAAAAATAGAGGTACCCCATGATCCAGTAATCACATTACTGGGTATTTATCCAAAAAATACAAAAACACTAAATCAAAGGGATACATGTACCCCTATGTTTATGGCAGCATTATTTACAATAGCCAAGATATGGAAGCAGCCCAAGTGTCCATCAACTGATAAATGGATAAAGAAGAGGTGATATGTATATACAATGGAATATTACTCAGCCATAAAAAAGAATGAAATCTTGCCATTTGCAACAGCATAGATGGAGCTAGGGAGTATAATGCTAAGTGAAATAAGTCAGTCAGAGAAAGAAAAATACTACATGATTTCACTCATATGTGGAAGTTAAACAAATGAGCAAAGGAAAAAGAGAGAGAGAGAGAGAGAAACCAAGATTCAAACTCTTAACTCTAGAGAACAAACTGATGGTTACCAGAGAGGAGGTTAGAAGTAGGTGAGGGAGATGAAGAGAGTACACTCATTGTGATGAGCACTGGGTGATGTAGAGAATTGTTGAACTGCTATATCATACACCTGAAACTAATATAACTCTGTATGTTAACTATACTGGAATTAAAATTAAAAACTTGATTAAAAATATATAAATAAAGTCCATGTCTGCTAACTCCAGCACGTTGGTCAACTTTGTCTTCCTGCCCAGTGTTTGTCTTGGTTGCCAGTTTAGAGCTATTATAAATACGTTTTTATCAATATAGGTAAATTGTTTAATATGCTCGTATTTTTCTAGTTTAAGGTAGAAGCTGAGACTGTTGATCTGAGACCTTTCTTCTTTTCTAATTTATACCTTTACTGCTATCAATTTCCCCCTAAGTAGGGCTTTGACAGAGTCCCATAAATTGAATGTGTTGTGTTTTCATTTGCATCCAGTTCTAATTTCTGTTTTGATTTCTTCTTTGATCCATGGATTATTTTTACAAGTGTGTTATTTAGTTTCCAATTATATGGGGATTTTCTAGAGATTCTTCTGTTGCTGATTTCTAATTTAATTCCATTGTTGTCAAAGAGCATATTTGATACAACTTGAATCCTTTTAAATGTATCGAGCCTGGTCAGATGGCTCACAGTAGAGTCAGTCTTGATAAATATTGCGTGCATGTGAAAAAAAATACGTGTATTCTGCTGTTGTTGGGTGGAGTATCCTGTAAATGTCCATTAGGTCAACGTAGTTGGTAGTGTTGTTCAAGTTTTCCATGTCCATGCTGATTTTCTGTCTAATCATTCCACAGGTAGTTGAGAAGAGGTATGAAATCTTTGAGTGTGGTTGCGTCTCTATCTCCTTGTAGTTCTGTCATATTTTGCACTGAGTGTTTCAGATCTGTTATTAGCTGTGTACAGGTCTGGGATTGTCCTGTCTTCTTGATGAAATATTTCTCATTACAAAATGAGCTTCCTCATCCTCCGTAATATTCTTCACTCTTAAGTCCACTTTGTTTTACATTAATGTGCTGACTCCAGCTTCCTTTTTATTCTGCTCTCCCTCCTTTCACTTTTAATCTATTAATCCATTGGTATATGTAAAGTGAATTTCTTATGGACAGAAGATAGTCGGCTCTTATATCTTTATCCAGTCTGACAACCTCTGACTTTCAGTTGGGTGTTTAAATCATTGACATTTGATTGTAGTTTTGAACAGGTTTAAGCTTATCTTGCTATTGGTTTTCTATTTGTTCCATCTAGTGTCTGTACTCTTTATCCCCTTTAAGTGCCTTCTTTTGGATTACTTATTTTTCATGATTCCATTTTATCTCTTTTGGCTTATTAGGTCTCTCTGTTATTTTTGTGGGTGTTATATAGATTGTAGTAAACATCTTTACCTTATCACAATCTACATTTAATGATCTCCCATTTCAGGTATAAGAAACTTATACTGATATCCTTCCATTTATCTGCTCATGACCTTTGCGCTACTATTGTCCTATATTTGTCCTTTACAAAGGCATAAAACCAACAATATGCTGTTATTATGCTACTTCCCAGAAGATTTAAATAATTGTTTCAACCTTACATAGGTGCTGCTGTTAGCTACCATCTCAAGTGCTCTTCCTTCCTTTGGTCAATCTGCATTTCTGCAGGGCGCCATTTTTCCTCTGCATCATGCTCCCTGTACCATTTTGTGTAATACAGTTATGCTGTTCACCAACTTTCTCAGCTTCTGTATTTCTGAGAAAGTCTTTATCTCACCCTCATTGTCGAAAGATATTTTACTAGATATAAGATTGTAGGGCTTTTTCTTTTAGCATTTTGAAAATGTTGCCTCACTGGCTCCTTGCTTTGATGGTTTTTGATGAGAAATCTGCTGTCATCTTTAGCTTTGTTCCTTAGTACATAACAAGTCTTTTTTCTCTGGCTACTTTTAAGGTTTTCTCTTTATCACTACTTTAGAGCAATTTGATTATGATGTGTTTAAGGTAGTTTTACTTGGGTTTCTTATGTTTGGAATTCACTGGGCTCTGGAGGATGTGAGTTTATAGTTTTCATCAACTTTGGAAATAATTTTAGCTCTTATTTCTTCAAATATTCTTTATGTTCCCCCCCTCTTTCTCCTCTCCTTCCAAGACTCCAACTACCTACCTATAGCTCACTGATTCTCTTTTCATTTTTTAATTCTCTTTTCTATGTTTCATTTTAGATTGTTTTTATTGCCATGTCTCCATGTCTCCTAATCTTTTCTTCCACAATGTCCAGAAGTCTGCCAACACTGTTCATCTCATAAATGGTTGTTTCATCTACAGAAGTCTGACTTGGGCCATTGATACCGTCCATGTCTCTACTTGACTTTTGAGCATATGAAATACAATGATAGCAACTGCTTTAATATCTTTGCCTGCTAATTCTAACATCCATGTCAGTTCTGGGTTGATTTCAATTGACTGACTGCTCTCTTTGTTATGGGCTATATTCTTCTGCTTCTTTGCCTGCCTGGTAACTTTTGCTTGGATGAAAGGTGTTGTGAATTTTACCTAGTTGCATGTTGGCTAGTTTTGTATTCCTCTAAATATTCTTGAGCTTTGTTCTGGGGTGCTGTTAAGGTCCTCAGAATTAGTATGATCTTTTGGGGTCTTCCTGTTAAGGTTTGTTAGGTTGACCAGAGCAGTGCTTGCTCTGGGACTAATTATTTCCCACTACTGAGGGAAAACCCTTCTGTGTATTCTACCTAATGTGCCACACGTCTCTGAGGTTTTCCAGTATGGGTATGGGGAGTTGGAACAGACTCTCTTCACAGTCCGGTGTGACCACTGAGGACTAGTACCTCTAACCTTTAGGTGGTCCTTTCCCCAGCTCAGGCCATTGCTTCCTAGGTTTGCACTGATCACTACTAGGCTGGATACGATGGGGTAGGGAGGAAAGGAAAGTGTCTAAGCAGACCTCTGGGGTTCGGCCCCTGTGCAACTCTCTCCAGTCAGGCCCTCCGTACTACAAACACCCAGTGTCCCGTCCTCCTCAGACTCTCAGCTCCCTCCCCTCAACCCCAGGGGTTGACCCAGCTCCACCTCAGAAACTGTCAAGGCAGCATGCTGGGGCAATACCATTTATTTCTCATCACCTGGGGGGTCACTACTTTCTGTTGCCTAGTGCTCTGTGTCTTGGAAGTCATTGCTTCACATATTTTGTCCATTCTTTGGCTGATTCAGGTGGACAAAACTGATCTCTGTTATTCCATGTTGGTTATAAGCAGAACTCTCTAGCCACTCATTTACAATTATTAATATATTGGGGTTCAAATATACTAGTAATTACCGGCATGTTTGGGTTTAATAAGTGCTTTACACTCTCCCACTTGATTTATATTCCCTTTGTTCTCTTTGACGATCTACTTTTGAATGAATTGTTTTTTATTATTCCATTATTCCACTGTACGAGCTTGGAAGTTATGCAATCTTTTCTTTCAGAAGCTACTCTAGAGATTATAACTTGCTTCCTGAACTTCTCAATGTCTAACATTAAATGATACCTTTAGGAAGAATGCAGAAATCTCAGAACATTGTAACTCTACCTACCCCCTCACAAATTACAGACCAATGTCACCATGCATCTTCATCCTATCACCCACGCTTCACGATGTTATTGCTGTTACGTTCTATCAATATCCACTAAGATTCACTTACGTATTTACTGTTTTGTTGTTTTTTATACCTTCCTGCCTCTCTATTCTTCCTGAGATCATCCTTTTTCCTGAAGAATACCTCTTAGTATTTTCTTTAGTGTGGTTCTTCTTATGCCAAACTCTCTCTGTTTTTCTGTCTGAAAATGTCTTTATTTTACCTTCAGTCTCGAAGGATACTTTCTCTGCATACAAAATCCTAGTTCAACAGCTATCTGCCTTGTAGCACTTTAAAGATATCATTCTGATGCCCCGACTTCCTTTACTTATGTTAAAAACTAGCTGTCAGCCTAAGAGAAAGAGTTGGGACCCCCTTTGCTTTGGGTGGAGACCACTAGCTTGGTGTGTGGGGGAACCAGAATCATTCCAGCCTTTGGGGGTGGGGGAAGGGAAGTAAAATTCACCCGTGAATCATCTTTATGCGCTAAAGCTGGATTAAGGCAACCATAGAGTTTTGGTGCCCCCTGGTGCCTGGCAGAAGGAGACCTCAATCACACGGAGAAAGACTCCCCCCCTGCATCCTGAAATATTTCTATAATGTGGCAAATACAAGGTCTGTCCCACAATGAGCCTACAAGGGGACAGACAGAATGTGTAGAAATACAAGTGAAAATAGTAACAAGCCCATGGGCATCCAGATATTGAAATTATCATAAACTATCATGCACATCTCAAAATAAATATGTATTCATTGTTTAAGTAGATAAAGGACAAGATTGAGAATTTTGGAAGAGATCTGAAAACCGTAAAAAGAAAGAAATAGAATTGTATCATATGCCTCTTAAGATGAGCGCAGGCTCTCTTGGCTGCACCTGTCCCAGATCGTGGGGCCATTTGTCTTGCTTCAGCTGTCACAGTGGGTAACCGGTTCTGGGTGGGCCCACCTGACTCCATGCAGGTGCAACTCAGCAGCATTACACATCAAGCCCAGCCTGGGCACCACTTAGTTTCAACCCCAGGTCTTCCCAGTTTCCACTGCAGCATGAAAGCCCCAGGACTCACTCAGCACTCACGTTTGTGTGATGCAAATGTGGGCGAGTTAATACTCCATGGGGTGAACCACTGATGAATGGGATTTGCGCACTGGCTTGTGAGTAAACTATTCCCCATTCCTCCTCCTGAATGGAATGTGCTGATATTCAGCCCCTTGGAAGATGCTGCTATGAAATGGAATAACCAGCTGACTAATTTCCAGGTCTGTCCCCACCATGCCCTAGTCACTCCTGACTGCCTGATTTCCCTCTCTAATACAATAGGAGCACTGAGCCTTTGCCTCAAATTCGCCTTCCTAGGTGTGTGAATGTCCTGTGGCTGCCATAAGAAAGTACCACAAACTGGGTGACTTAAAACCACAGAAATGTCCTGTCTCACAGTTCTGGAGCCAGAAGTCCAAAATCAAGGACTCAGCCAGGCTGTGCTCTCTCCAAAGTCTCAACGGGAGAATTTTTCCTTGCTTATACCAGCTCCTGGTGGCCCCAGGCATTCCAGGTTTCGGGCAGCAACCCTCCAACCTCTGCATCCCTCTCCACATGGCAGTATCCTCTGTGCCTGTCATCTCTGGGTCCAAATTTCCCTTTTATAAGGGCACCAGTCATACTGGATTAAGGTTCACCCTAACGACCTCATTTTAACTTGATTACCTCTGTAAAGACCTTATTTCCAAATAGGGTCACATTCTGAGGTACTGGGGGGTAGGACTTCAACTTAGTGTTTGAGGGGACACAATCCAACTCACATCATCAGGGAACCCTGGCTAGGACCCAAATAAATAAATAAAAATTTCATTAACCAAAAAAATAGTAAAATAATTCAGATTACAAACTTGTTTGGTGGGCTTACTAGCAAATTTTATGAGCTGGAAGAGAATATCCAGAATAAAGCATAAGGAAGGAAAAGAGTGGAGGGGAAAAAAAAGAAGAGGTGCTAAGATCTTACCACTCCTATTCAACATGGTTCTGGCAGTCCTAGCCAGAGCAATCAGGCAAGGAAAAGAAATAAAAGGCATCCATATCAGAAAGGAAAAAGTAAAATGATCTGTTTGCAGTTGACATGATCTTATATGCAGAAAACACTAAAGACACCCCCCCCACACACACACCCACACACACACACAAACTATTGGGAGAACTGAATTTATAAATTCAGTAAAGTTGCAGAATACAAAAATTAACACACACAAATCAGGTGTGTTTCTACAGACTAACAGTGAACCATCCAAAAAGGAAATTAAGGAAACATTCCCATTTAAAATAGCACCAAAAGGAATAAAATATTTAGGGGGAAAAAACAGTCAAGGAGGCAAGAGACTTACATACTGAAAACCCTAAGACACTGATGAAAGAAATTAAAGAAAACAGAAACAATGTTCATGGATGGGAAGACTTCCCATTGCTAGAATGTTCACATTACCCAAAGCAGATTCGATACAATCTTTATCAAAATCCCAAAGGCAATTTTTCCTGAAGTTGGAAAAAACAATCCTAAAATTCAGTAATTTAGGAAAAGTAATCTTCAAGAACAAAGCTGAAGGCTTCACACGTCCTGATTTCAAAAGATACTACAAATACACAGTCATTAAAACAGCATGGTACTGGCATAAAAACAGACATGCTGGGGCACCTGGGTGGCTCAGTCAGTTAAGCCTCTGACTTGGTTTTGGCTCAGGTCATTATCTCAGGGTTGTAAGATCGAATCCTGTGTCAGGCTCCCTGCTCAGTGGGGAGTTGCTTGAGATTCTCTCTCTCTGTCTCTCTGTCTCTCTGCCCCTCCCCCATCATGTGCATGCACTCTCTCTCTAAAATAAATAAATAAATAAATCTTAAAAAAAATAAAACAGATATGCAGACCAATGGATCAGAACAGAGAGACCAGAAGTAAACCCATATATGTGCAGTCCACTGATCTTCAACAATACACAATGGAGAAAAGAAAGACTCTAACAAATAGTGCCGGGAAAACAGATATCCACATGCAAAAGAGTGAAATTGGACACTTATCTGGCACTGTACCCCAAAATCAACTCAAAATAGATTAAAGGTTTAAATGTAAGACAGGAAACCATAAAACTCTGAGAAGAAAATATGGGGAAAAGCTTCATGACATCAGTCTTGGCGATGATTTCTTGAATAGGACACCAAAAACATAGGCAACAAAAGCAAACATCAACAAGTGGGACTACCTGAAACCAAAAAGCTTCCGACCATAAGAGGGAACTATCAACAGAATGAAAAGGCAACCCATGGAATGGGAGAAGATATTTGCAAACTATGTCTCTGATAAGGGGCTAATATTCAAAATATATGAGGCTCCCTTACAATTCAATAGCAAAAAATCAAAAAAACCTGATTAAAAGTGGACAAAGGATTTGAATAGATATTTTTCCAAAGAAAATATACAAATGGCCAACAGGTACATGAAGATGCTCTATATCACTAATCAGGGAAATGCAATTCAAAATTATAGGAGATATCACTTCATACCCTTTAGGATGGATATTATTTTTTTTAAAAATAGGTTAGTATTGGCAAGGATGTGGAGAAATTGAAACCCTTGTACACTGTTGAGACTGTAAAATGGGCTAGCTGCTATGGAAAACGGTATAGGGGGTCCTCAAAAAATTAAAAATTGAACTACCATATGACCCAGCAATCCCATTTCTGGGCATCTAACTAAAAGAATTGAAATCAGGATCTCAAAGAGATATTTGCATTCCCATGTTTGTTGTAATATTGTCCACAATAGCCAAGAAATGGTAAAACCTCAATGTTCATGGACAATGAATGGATAAAGGAAATGTGTTATATACCTACTTTGGAATATTATTCAGCCCTCGAAAAGAAGAAAATCCTGTCATTTGAGACAACATGGATGAACCTGGAGGACAGTATGCTAAGTGAAAAAAGCCAGACACAGAAGGACAAATACTCCATGATTCCACTACTAAAATAGTCAAACTCATAGAAACAGTTTAGAATGGTGGTTGTCGGGGACTAGACAGGGGAGGGGGACAGAACTAGGGAGGGGCTGCTCAGCAGGTATAGTTTCAGTTACACAAGATGGAGAAGTCCAGGAGATCTGCTGGACGCATGGTTTCTGTAGCTAACAATACTGTCTGTGTATTTAAAAATTTGCTGCAAACCCCAGTGTTTATAATAGCAATGTCCACAATAGCCAAACTATGGGAAGAGCCCAGATGTCCATCAACAAATGAATGGATAAAGAAGATGTGGTATGTGTGTATATATATATATACAATGGAATACTACTCAGCCATCAAAAAAATGAAATCTTGCCATTTACAATGACGTGGTGGAACTAGAGGGTGTTAAGCTAAGTGAAATAAGTCAATCGGAGAAAGACAATTATCATATGATCTCGCTGATACGTGGAATTTAGGAAACAAAACAGAGGATCATAGGAGAAGAAAGGAAAAAATAAAACAAGACAAAACCAGAGAGGGGGAAAAAAACCATAAGAGACTCATAATCTCAGGAAACAAACTGAGGGTTGCTGGAGGGGAGGAGGGTAGAGGGATGGGGTAACTGGGTGATGGGCTTTAAGGAGGGCACGTGATGTGATGAGCACTGGGTATTATATAAGACTGATGAATCACAGACCTGTACCCCTGAAATCAATAATACATTATGTTAATTAATTGAATTTAAATTTTTAAAAATTAGTTTTAAAAAATAAAATAAAAAATGAAAAAAAATGTTGCATGGGTAGATAGATCTCATGTTAAGTGTTCTCACTGTATTTTTTTTGTTTAATTTTAAAAAAAGAGCTCCTCCCACCCAGCTGTTGGTGAGCCATGGACCAAGAAGGTGGGAAGGATGGAGCCCACACATGGAGGTGGTGAGGGCTGTGACCAAGGAAATGGGGGGCCCAGGAGCCCTACCTAGTGTCACCCCATCCACCTACACCTCTAGCCCCACACAACTCCAGCCTTCTCTCCTGGAAACAGCCTCTCATCCTCAGCTCTTCCTCCCCCATTCTAACCCACCATCCACATCTGCATCAGCCACCAGAGTTGACTCCATGCTTGAAAATGTTGTGGATCTTGCTCTCTTGCTACCTAGTCTTCCCTGTGGCCTGGAAAATAAAGTCTCAGCTCCTCCCGAGGGTGGAGCCCGTAATGGATGAGGGGAGAGCTGCCGGCAGTCCTTCTGCATCATGAAGGAGTGCTAGAAGCCACCTGCCAAGAGAGCCAGCAGGAGAGAAAGAAACCAGGATCCAGATGCACGGATGCTGGATCAAGCCACCCCTAAAGTCGGTGACTGAGCCAGTGGAGGCATTGTTTAAGTCAGTTTGAGTTGGTTTTCTGTCACAACAGAAATGGTTGTACGCCCCCATGAAAACACCACAAACTCCAGGGCAGGACTTTGTCAGTCTCCGTTGCCCTGTAATCCCAGCACGAAAACACAGCAGGTGCTAAATAAAAGTTGGTGACGCGGGAGGTGCCTGGAGGGCAGCGGAGTTGAGAGAGGCCCAGAGCGGAGGGACAGGGGTGTGGGAGGCAGCCTGAGGCTCGTGCTGTCAGGCATGGCCCCCCTGGGCCACCAGGGGCCCCTTCGTCTGCTTCCTGGCCTCCGGAGCCCAGAGAGTTCTGACACACCCAGAGGCCGGGCCCCATCTCCAGCCTCCCGGAAACACCTCCTAGTTCCCAGATACCTGCCTGGTAACAGGGGATTCCAGACACTTCGCCACAGCGGGAGCTCAAATCAGAACCCGCATTTTATCACAATGCCTGGGGACATCTGTGCGCCTGGCATGAGAAGCCCTGCCACCGTTGTACAGAGGACAGTGTTAATCGCCTGAGCAGGCTGCTAGGGGAGCAGCCAAGCCCCCTCCCGCCCCACTCAGCTCCTCGGCCTCTGCTGGGGTGCTGGGCACCACCCTCATCTGGCCCGGGGGCTCTGCCCTTGGCCCAGGTGTGTATGGCGGGGTGAGGAGCTGGTCTGGGGGTGATCTTAGGAAGCTCCTTTCTCTGACCTACTGCCCTCTGTGCTGCGGGGGCCCCAACATGTCAGGCTGACATAGCTAGAGGCCCGTCCCTGATCTGCCTCCCAGAGAGGGGACACGGGGGCTGGGGGCCCGCTCTGGTCAAGAGCTGTGCCTGGCCCTGCCTGTACCCTTCTCCCCTCGGCTGCCCCTGCCCGGTTCAGGCCCCAAAAGTCCTGCCTCCTGGTGAGTCCCTGGCCTCTGCCCTCTTCCCACTGCTGGCTGTTCTGCTCCAGGCTGCCCAAGGAAACGTCCCCCTGACCCCCTCTCCTCTGCTCTGAAACTCTCAGTGGCTCCCACTGTCCCCGAGACAGGGGCACCAGCTTCTCAGTCTGTGATCTGCAGCCCAGAGCCCTGCCCTCGGCCACAGCCCATCCCCACCTCCTGTCTGGTCTCTCTGGGAAGCGGCAGTGTGGACCCCTTGGGGCGGTGATGAGATCACACCTTCCCTGCATCAGGGAAGAGACTGTGGGGCCTTCTGCAGAACCCAGATGCCCGCCCCTAGGGTTCAGGGGAACCATGCGGTGGGGGGGGAACCTGGGGGGCTGCAGCTGACGCCTGAGAGCTCAGCCCTGCTAGGACGCCCCCCACAGACACAAACCCAGCACTGCCTTCTGCAATTTCTCCCCCTAGAGTGTCGCTCCTTTGTTTGACACTGTCAGCCCCTTTTAAGGGCAGCTCTCCTTGGGAGTGGCCACACATTTGGGATGCCATTTGCAAAGCTGAGTGGGGAGAAGACAGAGCAGAACATGCCCACCAAGGGGCCTTAGGGAGGTCTGGCATCTCTGGGGAGGATTTCCAGGTGGTCACTGGTCCCTGGGGAATAGAAGGCCAATGGGATTTGGGGCCCATGGTCAGTTCCTAGGCACTGGGATTTGGACCCTTATGACCAGAGGGTGGCTTGGGGCGGGGGGAGGAGTTGACCCCAGGAAGATGGTCCCATCCTCACATTACGAACATACCTCAGAGACACTGTGGGTTCGTTTCCAGACCACTGCAGTAAAGTGAGCATCACAACAAAGCAAGTCACATGAACTTTTTGGGGTTCCCAGAGCATTCCAAAGTTATGTTTACACCACATTGTAGTCTGTTACATGTGCAATAGCATCGTGTCTAAAAAGTCAGTGTTCAGAGCTTAATGAAAAAAGCCGCATTGCTAACCGCGCTCACGGTCATCCCAGCTCTCGGCCAGGCACGGCCTGTCTGCAGGAGGAGGGTCTGGCCCCCACGGTGCCGGCCGCTGACTGGGCAGGGGATGGGGGCTGGAGGCTGGGGTGCCCGCGGCAATTTCTTAAAATAAGACAAGGATGTTTGCCGCACGGATGGGCTCTTCCTTTCACAAACGGTTTCTCTGTGGCAGGCGATGCTGTGCGACAGCATTGTACCCCCAGGAGAACTTCTTCCCAAATGGGAGTCGGTCCTCTCAAACCTGCTGCTGGGAGATGGAGGCAGTTCTTGTGAGAGTCCGGTCCTTCGCTGTCACGGCAGCCATCTCCACGGCGTCTCCAGCAGGAGCAGTTTCCATCTGGGGAATGCACGTTCTTTGCTCACCCAGAAGAGGCCTCTCCTCCTCCTTTCAGGTTTTATCGTGAGATTGCAGCAGTTCAGTCCCATCTTCTGGCCCCGCTTCTGATCCCGGGTCTCTCGCTGTTCCCAGCACATGGGCGGTGACGTCCCCCACTCAAGACTTGAACCCCTCAGCGTCACCCACGGGGGCTGGAACCCACTTCCTCCAAACCCCTGCGGATGGTCTGAGCTCTTCCCATGAGTGCGAATGTTCTTACTGGCGTCTAGAAGGGTGAATCCCTTTCAGGACGTTTCCGTTTACTTTGCCCAGACCCATCGGAGGAGTCACTCTGTGTGGTAGTTACAGCCTTACGATATGCGTTTCTTGGTGGTAAGACTTAAAAATCAAACTGACCCTGGGCCCCTGGGCTGTCGGATGGCTGGTGAGGTAGCAGGCCTGCGCACTGCACTAATCTCATCGTACGTGTCGGTCAGAGCTCTTGGGCGCCAGGTGCAGCGCCCCCGAGCAGTAAGGTTCGGAAGGAAATCTCTTTTTCTGAGCAGCAGGTCTCAACCCTGGGCTGAAAATACTCAGGAGACCATGTTGTCATCAGATGTGCTGTCATCGAGGCTTTGTCCTTCCGTTTATGGAGCACGGGCAGAGCAGATTTAGCAGGATTTTGAGGGCCCCGCATTTTCGGGCCGGTAAATGAGCATTGGCTTGCCCTTAGTCGCCAGCTGCTCGCCGCTAACGGGAGGCTCAGCCTGGCCTCCGGAGCTTTGCAGACGCACTGAGCTCGCCTCTCGAGCTGTGGGCGCCCTAGACGGCACCTTCTTCGGGTGGAAGGCCGGTGCGGCCGCGCTGCAGGTCGGCTGCTGAGTGCGGCCACCTTCCCCGGCGAGCCTCGCGCGACCTTGGAGGACGCGCTCAGCTTCTCCACCGCTCAGCTTCTCCCGCGGCACGGCTGCTTCACCTCGCACGCGCACCTTATGGAGCCAGCTTCTTTCCTCCAGGCTCCTGAGCCCACCTCCGCCGGCTCCGGACTTTCCTTGCGCAGGCTCCTGCCCTCTCGGCCTCCCCGGGACTGAAGAGCCGGGGCCTGGCTCTGGACCAGGCTTGGGCTGCAGGGAACGCGGTGGTGGCCGGCTTGACCTTCCATCCCGACCACGCCGACTTTCTCCGGGTCCGCGCGAAGGCTGTTCCGCTGTCTTACCGTTCGTGTGCTCGCTGGAGTGGCACTTCTCATTTCCTTCAAGAACGTGGCCTTTGCATCCACAACTTGGCTCCCTGGCTGGTGCAAGAGGCCAAGGTTTCGGCCTCTCCCGCCTTCCACGCGCCTTCCTCTCTCCGCTGACTCATTTGTAGCTTTGATTTAAGGAGAGAGCCAGGCGGCTCTTCCTTTCACTCGAGCACTTAGAGACCACCGTAGGGTTATTAACGGGCCTAATTCCAATATTGTTGTGTCTCAGGGACCAGGGAGGCTCGAGGAGAGGGGGGAAGAGGGGGGGAGAGGAGGGAACGCCGGGGGGGGGGGAGGGCAGTCAGGACACACGGGACATTGATTAAGTTCACGGTCTTCTGTGGGCGTGGTTCGCGGCGGCCGGAAGCAGTTACAACAGGACCATCAGAGATCACTGGTCGCAGATCACTGTAACGGATAAAACAATAAGAAAAATTTGAAATATTGGGAGAATTACCAAAATGTGACACAGAGACATGAAGTGAGCAAACGTGGTTGGACAGCATCTGCAAAGCACGATAGAGCAGAGCGCAGCCAGACGAGGTTGGCCGCGTTACCCACGTCCTTGAGGTTGTACGCCAGCACCAGGCGAAGGGCTTCCTCGCTGTTGCTATCCAAGGCCCTCTGACGGCAGTTTGGGGACAGCGTCACTGCCCTGATCTGCCAAGGAGGGCAATGTGGCGTGTGGATAGAGGTGAGCGACGGCGCGAGAGGGAGCCTCTGGCCTGAAAGAGTAGCAGTTTCTAGAACAATCCACCCCCTCCCCCTGCAAGCAGTAAGGGCCTTGTGGTCTGTGGAGAGCTTTGCAACAGTAACAAAACTGACCACAAGTCCTTCTACACTGTAAACATCAGAGATAAAATACTCCTGCTACGGCCGCCACGGGGTACAGAAGCGTCAGGTTAGAAAGGAAAGGCAGGGGGTGCCTGGGTGGCTCAGTTGTTAAGCATCTGCCTTCGGCTCAGGTCATGATCCCAGGGTCCTGGGATGGAGCCTCGCATCTGGCTCCCTGCTCCGGGGGAAGCCTGCTTCTCCCTCTCCCACTCCCCCTGCTTGTGTTCCCTCTCTCGCTGTGTCTCTCTCTGTCAAATAAATAAAAATCTTAAAAAAAAAAAAAAAAAAAAGGAAAGGCAGGGTTTGTCTGTGCTCAGTTACCTTTGACTTTACAGAGTCTCCGTTCGGTCTCGATACAAACTGCCCTTCATACCCGAGCCACGTCCCCCAGACACATGAATCAGTGTCATGCAACCTTCAGAGCTTCACAGCGCAGAGGCAGCCACGGCCCTGGGCAAGGATCCGCCGGCCCCACGGTCAGAGCCTGACCCCTGGCCCGTGCACTTGACCTCTCTGGCTGACTCCTCCTCCGTAGAATGGGGGGTAAGTCATGAGGGCCTCCCAGGGCCCCTGTAAGGAAACTCACCTGCCACATAGAGCAGGGGCAGGGAAATATCAGCTGTCACTACACACACGGCCATGGGGACCGTGACAAAGATGGCATTGGCCTCCTCGCCAGCCTGGTGGGTGCAGGAACGCTGGCGGGAGGGAGTCGGACATCTGCACCACCCCCATCACCTGAGGCCCCCACAAAGGCTTCAGCAGAAGGCCCTGCGCCCAGCAGAGACCCGGGGATGCCACTGGATCAGGGCTCCGGCAGGCCCATGCCCAAAGCACTGTCCATCTCCTGCTCCAGGACCTAAGCCCCTGCTGTCTCCCCGGGACCCAGAGCAGAGCCTGGCTCACGGTGGGACCGCTGCCCAGGACAGGGATAGGGTGTAGGGAACCCACAGGAATACAGTAACAGTTGGCTGTTCACCCAGAGACGTGAGGGCTGTGCTTGCCTCCACTGACCCCCCACACACACACACACACCCACGGGGTGGGGGGGACAGGACCCTTACAGCAGGCCCCTTAGCCACCTGCTGTCCCAGCCCAGCTGCTGCCAGGACCAGCTTTGTTAATTGGCCCTATGAAGATCCCAAGGCATCAGGGCAGGAGCTAGTAACGAAAAGTCCAGGACAGGGTGGGAGAGAAGAAACCTCCCCAGCCAAACCTCCTCTTTCCTGAGGAGGCTTCCTCTGGCAGGGGCCAAGGGGCTGAAATGGGGGAAGGAGGGCACAGGGCGGCGCCAAGGCCGCAGGTGAAAAATTAACCACCTGTGCGCAATCTCGGGTGTAATGCCACGTATTCACCACCAGGTGGCGGGTAACGATCATCTTTGCTTTTAGCTCGCCGACCAGTATTCACGCTGTCGTCTAAGAGGGGACAGGACTTCTGCTCTGATTGTTCCGCACGTGTCACACACTAGTGCGAGTGTGTTTCTTTATTAACTCAGGCCTCACAAACACCCTACGAGGTGTTAGCTGTGGCCATTTGACAGATGAAGAATCTAAGGCTGAGAGAGCCTCAGACACCTGCCTGAGGTCACACAGCAGTGACTCAGGAGCAGGATCCAACCCAGACCTTGTCTCCAGAGTCTGCACTCTGCACCCCCTGCACTGCTCCCCATTTGCTCTCTGTGATTTCTCGAGCGTTCAAGTTCACGTTCTAGCAAATTCTCGCCCTAAAATGCTAGGGGACAAGCTCAGTGCTCCAGAGGCAGGCTCACCTTCCTCCTCTGGCCAGTGCTGGGGCGGGGGGGGGGGGGGGGGGGGACCCGGAGGGGCGGGGGGGGGGGGACGCGGGAGACGCAGTCTCAGACTCAGGGCAGCAGCAGCAAGGACAGCTAGGTCGTTTGGGGACCTGTGCCTGGGTCCAGGGAGCCGAGGGTGAGTCTGCAGCAGCAAAAGGCCCCCCAGGAAGCCATGAGGAAGAGTTTGGGGTGCCCTGCATGAGTGGTGTGCCACCCCGGCTCACAGAGCTATTATTTCCAGGATTTCACAGACCAGTTGGTCAGCACAACCATTATTAAAAACTCAATTATGCAAACTTAGGATTAAATTATATAAAAAGAGAGGTAATAAATACTCAAAATGTATCACTGCCTTATTGTTTTCACTACACTTCACTGTGGTTTCTGCCCTTGAGGTTATTTCCAGCTGCTTTTCTTAGAGTGGAAATACTAAGTAACAGCATCCGGCTGGGTGCCCTCCCCACCCCACCCTCAGGGACCTCGGGGTCTGTCCTCTGAAACCGGCCCCGTCGGCAGATTTACACCAGGGAGACTGGCAAATGCTGCACGTCAGGGATTTTTTTCCAGACTGAATCATTTACCCATAAGCACAGCACCACCTGTGTGTAGGGTACGATATGGTGAGATTTGCACTTTAACGAGGTCTTGAGAACACAGGGGTCAGGAGAAGACTTTCAGGTGAGGGAGCCGAGTGGGGGGACGCAGGATGGGTTCAGCCAGTGGGAGGGGGGCGTGCTCTGACACGCAGCTGGGAGACTAAGCCACCTCCAACCGGGTCCTCTCTCCGCCACCAAGACATTCTGACAGCTGGCTCCACTTTCAGACACGTGCCCGCCAGGATCCCAGCCTACCCTGGGCCATGGCCCCCCTCCTCGGGGTGTCAGCTCCCATGTCTGGGGGAAAAGCCACTGAGAGGCCAGTGAACACTTCCTTACGCTGCCCCAGATGGAGGCGGATGTGCTGGTGGGCAGCTCAAAGTGGGAAGCGCAGGTTCTGTCCTCCCCCCACCACCACCCAGGACACCTGTCAGGTGCCCTGCCTGCAGGTAGGGTACCCCACACCCAGCATGTGCCGTGGGGCTCCGAGTTCCATGTCCACCTCTTGACCACGGTGGAACTCCTCGCTCAGCCTGCTTCCTCCTGTAAAATGAGAAGAGTGTAGTTTTTAGATTTTTATTTACTAATTTTTTTTGTTGCCCATGTTATCAGTTTTGAGACATACTGGGTGGCACTTGGTGGTATGTGTCTGGGGGACCCCACAGTGCCTGGGTCCTGCTCCCTCAACCATCCTGGGCCTTCTCAGGAAGATGTCCTTGGGAGCAGGAGCAAACAGGACACAGAGAGCTGTTGGTCCCTGGTGGCCAGTGTCCGGCAGGGCCTTTGGGGGACGCTGAGCTGGAGGGCACTGCTTTGGCCAAGCACGAGCTGGCCTACAATCTGGGGGCGGCTACTGGGTGGAACTGAAGGAACGGCAAGAACACTCAGGGACATTCATTGGGTTCCCTTGTCTACCTGCCTTGTAGAGGTTGATGGCCACGCAGGGCCAGATGTGACCCCCCCAGCTTAGAGAGAGAGCAGAGATGTGGGAAGGAGTAGCACCTTCCTGACTTACTGTCAGATTTATTTTTGGACCATTTTTTTACAGCAGTTTTAGATTCACAGCAACACTGAGCGGAAGATAAGAAATGTCCTATATAGTCCCTGTCCCCACACATGCACAGCCTGCCCCATTATCAACATGACCACCAGAGTGGGACATTTGTTACAATTAATGGATCTACACTGACATCATCACCCAGAGTCCTCGGTTTACATTAGGGCTCCCTCTTGTTTGTGCACATTGCATGGGCTTGGACAAATATACAATGACATGCATCCCTCATTAGAGTATCATACAGAGTAGTTTCACTGCCTTAAAAATCCTCTGTGCTCTGCCAATCCATCCCTCCCTCCCCCCCCACCATCCCATGGAAGCTACTGATCTTTTTACTGTCTTCATGGTTTTGCCTTTTCCAGAATGTCACACAGTTGGAACAATACAGGAGGCAACCTTTCCAGACTTTTTTCACTTAGCAATATGCATTTAAGTCTCCTCCATGTCTTTCCATGGTTTGATAGTTCATTTTCTTGTTAGTGCTGAGTAACATTCCCTTGTCTGGATGGACCACAGTTTATCCATTCACCTACTGAAGGACATCTTGGTTGCTTCCAAGTTGGATCAATTACAAATAAAGCTACTGTAAATATCTGTGTGCAGATTTTGTGTGGACATAAGTTTTCAACTCCTTTGGGTAGATACGAAGGCGCACGATTGCTGAGTCACAAGGTGTGAGGACGTTTAGTTCTATAAGAAACCACCCAAGTGACTTCCCCAGTGGCTGCACCATTTCCCATTCCCCCTGGCGATGAATGAGAGTCCCTATTGCTCCACATCCTCACTGGCATCCAGGGTTGTCAACATTCCAGTTGCAGCCACTCTAATAGGTGTGTGTAGTATCTCACTGTTTTTGTAATTTGCATCTCTCTGATGACATAGGATGTGGAGCAAATTCTCATAAATTTATTTACCATCCATATATCTTCTTTGATTAGGTGTCTGTTAAGAAATGTGGCCCATTTTTAAAAATTGGATTGTTTGTTTTCTTATCATTGAGTTTTAAAAGTTCTTTGTATATTTTGGATAATCCTTTATCAGATGTGCCAATTGCAAATAGTTTCTCCCAGATTGTGGCTTGTCTTCTCATTCTCGTGACAGTGTCTTTCACTTTCACAGAGCAGAAGTTTTTAATTAAATGAAGTCCAGCTCATAATTGTTTCTTTCACCGATCAAGCCTTTGATGTTATATCCAAAGTGTGATAAAGCCCAAGGTCATCTAGATTTTCTCCTATGCTATCTTCTAGGGTTTTTTTTGTATTTAACATTTAAGTTCGTGATCCATTAATTTTTGTGAAGGGTATAAGGTCTGTATCTAGATTTATTTTTACCCATGTGGGTGTCAAATTGTTCCAGCACCATTTGTTGAAGAAACTATCTTTGCTCCATCGTATTGCCTTTGTTGTTTTGTCAAAGATCAGTTGACTATATTCATGAGGGTCTATTTCTGGCCTCTCTATTCTGTTCTATTGATCTATTTGTCCATTCTTTTGCCAATACCACATTGTCTCGATCAATGTAGCTTTATAGAAAGTCTTGAAGTCAGATAGTGTCAGTCCTCAACTCTGTTCTCTTCCAGTATTGTGTTGACTATCTGGAGTCTTTTGCCTCTCCATAGAAGCTCCAGAATCAGTTTTTCAATATCCACAAAAGAACTTGCTGGGATTTTTATTGGGACTGCATTGAATCTATAGATCAAATTAAGAAGAACTGACATCTTAACACTATTCAATCTTCCTATTTATGAACATGGATATCTCTCTATTTAGTTATTTTTTTGTTTCTTTCATCAGAGTTTTGTAGTTTTCCTCATATAGATCTCACATATATTTTGTTAGTTATAAACTTAAGTATTTCATTTTGGAGGAGGAGCTAATGTAAATAGCATTATGCTTTTACTCTCAAGTTCCTTATTCACTGCTCGCATATAGGAAAGCAATTGACTTTTGTTTATTAATCTTATATCCTACAACCTTGTTATAATTGTTTATTAGTTCCAGTTTTTGTCAATTTTTCCACATATTCTTCATAGACAACCATGTCATCAGTGAACAAAGATAGTTTTATTTCTTCCTTCCCAATCTGTATACCTTTTATTTCCTTTTCTTGTCCTACTAATTATCCAAGACTTCCAGTACTATATTGAAAAGGAGTGGTGAGAAGGGGCATCCTTGTCTTGTTTCTGATCTTAGTGGGAAAGCTTTAGCTTCTCACCATTAAGTATGATGTTGGCTCTAGGTTTTTTGTAGACACTCTTTATCAAGTTGAGGAAGTTCTCTCTCTATTCCTAGTTTACTGAGAGTTTTTATAAAGAATGGATGTCAGATTTTATCCAATAATTTTTCTGCAAACATTGAAATGATCATGTGATTTTTCTTCTTTAGCCTGTTGGTGTAATGGATTACATTAATTGATTTTCAGGTGTTGAAACAGCCTTGCATACCTATGATAAATCCCACTTGGTCAGGGTCTATAATTCTTTTTATACATTGTTGGATTTGATTTGCTAATATTTTTTGAAGATTTTTACATCTATGTTATTGTGAAATATTGGTCTATAGTTTTCTTTTCTTGTAATGTTTTTGTTTGGTTTTGGTATTAGGGTAATGCTGGTCTCATAGAATGAGTTAGGAAGTATTCTTTCTGTTTCTGTATTCTGAAAGATAATGTGGAGAATTGCTACAATTTTTTCCTTAAGTGTTTGGTAGGATTCACCAGTGAACCTATCTGGACTCCGTGCTGTTTTGGAAGGCTATTAATTATTGATTCAATCACTCTAATAGATACAGGCTTATTCAGATTGCCTATTTCTTTGCGTGTGAGTTTTGGCAGATTGTGTCTTTTGAGAAATAGGTCCATTTTATCAAGCTTATCAAAGTTGTGAGCACAGAGTTTATAGCATTCCTTTGTTTTCCTTTTTTTTTTAAGAGAGAGAGAGCAAGAGCTTGGGAGGAGGGGCAGAGGGAGAGGAAGAGAGAGAGAATCTTAAGCAGACTCCCCGCTGAGCGTGGAGCCCAAAGGGGAGCTCAATCACATGACCCTGAGATCATGACTTAAACCAAAATCAAGAGTCAGACGCTTAACTGACTAAGCCATCCAGGTACACCCCCCCCTTTGTTATCATTTTAATGTCAATGGGATCTGTAGTGATGTCCCCTTTTTCATTTCTGAGATTAGTAATTTGTCTTCTCTTTTTTTTCTTGGTTAGCCTGGGTAAAGGCTGGTCAATTTTATTGGTAGTCTTTTTCACTCCAACTTTAACCAACTGAGCCACCCAGGCACCCCTCTCAAACTTTAAATATGTCACTCCACTCTGTTCTTGCTTGCATGATTTCTGAAGAGAAGTTGGATGTAATTTTTTTTAATTAAAGAATAATTGACATACAATATTATATTAGTTTCAGGTACAACATAGTGATTCAATATTTATATACATTACAAAATGATCACCACAATAAGTCTAGTTACCATCTATCACCATACAAAGCTGTTACAAAATTATTGATTATATCCCCTATCCTGTACGTTACATCCCATGTCTTATTCATTTTAAGGATGTAATCCTCATCTTTGTTCCTCTGCAGGTAAGGTGTTTTATCCTTTGGCTTCTTTCAGGATTCTTTTCTTTACCTTTGATTTTCTGTATTTTGGAAATGAAATGCCTAGGTGTAGTTTTCTGGGCATTTATCCTGCTTAGTACTCTCTGAGCTTCCTGGATCTGTGGTTTGATGTTTGGGGTTAATTTGGGGGAAATCCTCAGTCATTATTGTTTCAAATGTTTATTCTGTTTTCTTCTTTCTTCTCCTTCTGGACTTCCCATTACACTATGTCATACCTTTGTAGTTGTCCCACAATCCTTGGATATTCTGTTCTGTGTTTTTTGATCCTTGTTCTGTTTGCTTTTCAGTTTTGTAGGTCTCTTTTGAGATATCCTCAAGCTCAGAGATTCTTTCCTCAGCCGTGTCCAGTCTACTAATAAGCCCATCAAAGGCATTCTTAAGTTTTCTCACAGTGTGTTTGAGCTCTCACATTTCTTTTTGGTTCTTCCTTTGGATTTCCATCTCTGCTTCCATTGCACACCTGTATTTGCACAGTGTCTACTTTATCCATGAGAGCCCTTAGTATATTCATCATTGTTTTAAATTCCCTGTCTGATAATTCCAACATCCCTGCCATACCTGAGTCTGGTTCTGGTATTTGCTCTATCTCTTCAAACTGTGTTTTTTGTTTTTTTGCCTTTTAGTATGTCTTGCAATTTTTTCTTGCTAACAGGACATAATGTACTGGGTAAATGGAACCACTCTACGTAGGCTCTAGTGATGTGGTGGTGAGGTGTGGGCGGGAGAGAAGACTTCTGTAGTCCCGTGAGTGTCCTGGTTTTTTAGTGAGCCTGTGCCTCTGGACTTCTCAGCACTTCTCCTTGGGGTGGGACAGGCTGGCTAGAGTGGGCTGGAGCTGGATATTTCCCTGCCCCCAGGTCAGTTAGGCTCTGATAAAACCCCAGCAAGTTAGGCTCTGGGATAACTGGTTCCTCCTGAGGGCAGCCCTTGTTAAGAAGAACAGAGTGCTCTGGTATACTTCAAGATGGTTCTTTTTCCCCTCCTGCCAGAAACATGAGGGGATTTTTCTCTGATATTCCCTGTAAGAACCTAGAAGTGAAAACTCTCAGAAGTGGGGGGGGCCCTCTGTGACAGGTCCCCTTGAAGTTTTGACTCAGGTCATCCACACTGAGCCTCCAGCAATTCCAAAGTTCAGGTATTCCTACCTCAACACTGGCTCCCACAGAGGTTTCTGCTTGTGGGATCCTGTCCAGTAAGGTATGATTCTCTGTATTAACCTGTCAGTCTCTTCAGCTTTGGGGGCAGCAGTTTGTCCTGTGACCTCCCTTCTCTTATAGATCTAAATTTTGCTGCTTTTGCAGTTGGTTCAACTATTTATTTATTAGGACAAGGGGCAACATCAAGTTACTTATCTGCTGGACCAGAAACCAGAACCATTTACCCACTTTTAAGGCATTCCGGCTGCTCTTTGTGTTTACTGGAACACAAATAAGCATGGAGTCAACTAGAGGTGAAAAGCATGGAGTCAACTAGAGGTGTGGTCAATCCTCTCCTAAAAGAATCCATTCCCACCTTCTTATCCACATTCCCCAACCCATATTTACTCACATTCCTTGGTATTTGTCTGGAACCAAGGAGATTTCCGATTCTGATATTCCCAAAAAGCCTCTGAAATGGATCAAAATAGGACATCCATTATCTTAACTCCAAACCACACCAAAAGCAAAAAAAAAACAAAACAACAACAACAACAGCAAAAGCAAAAGCAATCTTCCCTCCTGTTTTTCTAGCTCCCATTTGTACGAAGCTCAATGTTGGGGCTAGGCAAGCTCATGGGGGAGTTAGGGGACAGCCCAGCCCAAATTGTCCCAATTCCAAAGCAACGCAATACAAACCCCTGGGAAGCCCCTCCCCACTAGTCTTTATCATAAAGAAGTTAAAATTCAAAAATTGCTCCACCAAAATTAAAGTTCCAATGGAATGAAAGCCTTCCTCACAATCTGGCGCAGAGACTCATCTGTCAGCATCCGCATGTGGGGTGAAGCCCAGCAGGGGCTGGGGCTGAGTCATCTTTCACTAACCAGGTGGTTTCAGGAGCAATTCCGTAGGAGGAATTAATCCAACCTCAGTTCCCCAAAGTGGCCAAGACAATAAGGACAGGCCCCCACACCCGAGATTTGGCCCAAGGGAGGCCAGGGTCTCCCCTCTTCCCTGCACAGAGCAATGGAAGGACCAGGAGTCACCTGGACAGAAACAGGAAGCCACCTGCGTGGAAACAGGAAGCCAGGAGAAGGGAACCCCTGAGCTCATCCGCACCAAGTCACCAGTTGTTCTTAGTTCACACCTTGTGAGCTTAAAACTCAGGAAAAAATCTCCCACCAGGAAGCAAGCTGTGAACTACCTTCGTATGGCTGCTTCTCTCAGAAAACAGGATCCAAAACATCCCTCCTTCTTTTAAACTTGGGGATTTTGCCATGGTAGTTGGTACCTCATGCCCAATTTCACCTCAAGTCCTCTGAGGTGGGGGTGTCTGCTGCTTTTATGCCCCGGTGCCTGTCCTCACAGCAACTGGACCCCACTTTCCCTTAAGGAACCCCGCTCTCTCTCGACCATGCCTGTGGTGAAGCCACTGAACTAAAAGGAGGTGATGGCCCAGGGACGACAATCTGGAACATTCTATCTGGTCAGGAAGGGGCACAGGACCCTGGGCTTCAGTTTATAAGAGTCTGAAACTACAGGGCCACTCTCAAGTGACCTAAAGAAAGCCCAGCTGAGATCCCTGCTGACCTCCCTGGAGCTCCAATCAAGCTGCACCTGAAGGTGGATCTAGACTTTTCCAGCTTTTGTGAACGAATAGATTCACTTTTCACTTAAGCAAGGCTCAGCCAGATTTTCTATGGCTCGTGCAACTAAAGAAGCCTTTCTCCTCTTAGAGTCCTGGGTGTTTAAAAACTTTATTTGCCCTTTGACATACCCCCATCCCCACACAGCATGCCACATACATATATACCCACAATAAGGAAAGTTTTAGACCTCACAGTCCCTGAGTCAATGGCCTGCTATGCCTCTGTTCTTCCCTGGGCCTGGAGTTGCTGCCCCCTCCTCTTCTAGAATATTCCTTCATAGATGAGGCCGCCCCAGGGCAGAGTTCTCTAGCATCCCAAACTCATCCTGACTGGAAAGTGACCCTCTATGTATTGACTACTCCCCCCAACCCGGCTGATCCTCGGCTCCTGAATTTTCCTTGAAATTCCCAGGAGCAGCTGAAGCCTCCTTCTGCCCCCTCTTCTTCCTACGGACCTGGGCTTCTCCCACTGCTCAGGACATCTCCTTCTGCTCCTGTACCTGCCACGTGGACAAACAGGTTGGAGGGAACAGTCGTGCCCCTCTGTTCCCCATCTCTGTTTTGCCTGTAGGACCAATTCCCACTGTTCACTTAGACCAGGTGCCCCCTAAGAGGCTGGTGTCCTCCCCCTGTGACCGGATGATAATTTGTGTGTGAACCACCTTCTGAAGCCCTCCCTACTTTTGCTTGGCCTTCCCCTGGCCTCTCTTGGCACTCCCGATCTGGAGCGGATGGTTCCAGCTTTAGGCCTTTTAAATTCTCCTCTCCTGTTTCGGGCTTGCTAGCGTTCCCTGACATGTCCCTCTGCCTCAGCCCGACAAGCAAACGAAGGGTCAGTCCTGTCTTTTCCCTTTACCTGGTCATGAGTCACTCAGCACCCCACTGGGGCTGCACCCTCAGCCCGCATCCCTGAAATTTACCCAGGATGAGTGACTCTTCAGTCAACACATATTTATTAAGGGCCTACTATGTGACAGGAACAGCTCTCGGTGCCGGAGCTGCCTCTGCAGACAAGGCAGATTAGGAACCCCACCTGCATGGAAGCACAGACAATAGACAGCCACCGTAATTAACCTGGACACTATCCGATGTGCTAGGTTAGTGCTACAAAAACAGGACTCAGGAGGGTTCACAGGGGCCCGCACGCAGAGCTGGTGGGAAAGCTGACGTTGGAGCACAGATTTGCAGGAAGCCGTACTGGCAGGAACAGCAATGGGAGCCCTGCCTGGGGAGCCCTCAGAGGGAGGCGAGGGGCTGACGGCCAGCATGGTGGGAGCCCAGGGTGACAGATTTTCAGGGGGTTTAAAGGATTTTGGCTTTTACTTTGAGTGAAGAGGGGAGCCATTGAACGGTTTTGAGTACAAAGGCACATGATGTGACCTGCAATGTAACAGAACGTCTCCAACTGTCAAGAAATGAGCACAGAGGGGTGCCTGGGTGGCTCAGTCGGTTAAGCGACTGCCTTCGGCTCAGGTCATGATCCTGGAGTCCCGGGATCGAGTCCCGCATCGGGCTCCCTGCTCGGCGGGGAGTCTGCTTCTCCCTCTGACCCTCCTCCCTCTCATGCTCTCTGTCTCTCATTCTCTCTCTCGCAAATAAATTTAAAAATCTTAAAAAAAAAAGAAATGAGTACAGAGGGGCCAATGCCGCCAGAATCCAGACCAGAGACCACAGCGGCAGGACCACATGGCAGCCAAGGAGGTGGTGAGAAGTGGTCAGATTCGGGTATATTTTGAAAGAGGATCCAGGGGATTTCCTGGTGGCTTCCACGAGTGGCGGGAGGGAGGAGAGGAAGGGGCTGGGGTTTGGGGCTGAGCACTGGAAGGGTGGAGATCCTA
Organism: Neomonachus schauinslandi; assembly: GCF_002201575.2. Lineage (NCBI taxonomy): Eukaryota > Metazoa > Chordata > Mammalia > Carnivora > Phocidae > Neomonachus > Neomonachus schauinslandi. The sequence continues at coordinate 3,470,704 of NC_058411.1, read as the reverse complement.
TCCATTGCCCTTCGTTGTCAGAGAGGCGAGGCTGCAGGAGAAAAGGGGGTCTCGCAGGGGCAGAAGACAGGGCTGGGTCTGGGGTGCGAAGTTGGGGACATCATCAGCCACGAGGAATAAACAGCTGGAGGCGGAGGGAAGAGGTAAACGTGGGTGCACTTTGCCATATGGATGAGACCTGCAAGGGGCGAGTGTGCATCAAGTCAGGGACCGAGGACTAAGGATGAGGAGCTGAGAGGTGTGGGGGGCATTGGTGGGAGCAGAGGACCCCCTCAAAACAGCTCCGTCCGGGGCTGGAGACGTGCACCGAACAGAATGGGGGGCTTACGTGGAGGAGGCCCATCCTCTATGTTCATGGGTGGCATAGACTACAGTCCCGGGTGACACTCGGGTGTGGGGATAGTAAGACAAGCCTCTGGGACAGAAAGTCGCGCTCACCAATGGGCAGCCCACACCTGAGCTCCGCCTTAACTGAAATGAGGCCTCCCTGACCCCACAGTCCGACATGGGCCAACTGGCCAACACCAGCCGCCACGACCCACTGTCCCCGCTTGTCCCCGCTGCTCTTGGTGAGCAGCGAGGCTGCCGCAGCGGGGTGACAGAAGGGAAAGGATGACCTGCCCAGTGCGGAGCGCGGAACGGCCCGGCCCCCCGGGGACCTGCCTGTAGCCCTGCGAGGGACAGCAGCCCGGGCGGGGCGGACAGGTGCGAGGGGCCAGGCCAGCTCCCGGCACCTGTCGCCCTTCCCGCCCGCCCCGCAGCAGCACAGGGCTGCGGGAGGGGAGAGGTGGACTTTCCTGCGGAGACCCCGCCGCTGGCCACGCCCGCCGCCGAGGGTGGTGCCACCTCAGTCTCCCGGCCACCAATCCAACCAGCATTGGTCTCCCCACCGGAGGCACGGCGGGGGGGTGTAGGCTCAAGATGGGCAGGCATCCAGAAGACCTCTTCCCCGACCAACGGCGCAGGGGGGTCCCGGCACACACGGAGCTGCTGGGGCTGAAAGGCTGCGGGGTGCTGGGGCGGGCAGCGCCCAGGTCCTGAGCCCGCTCTCTGGGAATATCAAGGGTGCCCTGCCTGCGAGAACGCTGGAGCCCACTCAGTCCTTAAACCCACGCCGCGAGGAGGTACCGTCACTGCACAGAGGAGGAGACGAAGGTTCAGAGAGGGCAGCGCATGAACCCAGCGGCACAGGGCCCTGGAGTAGCAGACTTGGCATCTCCAATGTCAGGCTCGTTCTTTACGTGGTTTTCCCGAGTGCTCCTCCCCAGGCACAGGCTGTCGGCCTGGGAAACTCATGCTTGGTTGCATCCAATTATTTGTTGTTTTATTTTATTTTCTGTTGTTTCTATTGTATTGTATTATTTTTAGCACCAAGAGCCTGGAGCCACTTCCCCTGCCTGCCTGCAGATATCGCCCTCTTTGGGGCACCAGGGGTGGGCCTGGGATAGGAACCCCAGTGGGTCAGCTCTGCTTGCCTCTTAAAGGCTCATCCAGTCATTGGATTTCTATCATCAGGACCTGTCCTTGAGCCCCCACATTGGGTATAAAATAAAATGGGTAAAATGTGTGTGTACCCAACCAAAAAGATGCCAGCAACTCAAAGGAAGCCAGGCTCTCACACCTCTGAGGAAGCTGGATGGAAGCCCGCCGGCCCGGTGCTCTGGATTTCTGTGGACAAAGGGAGGAAAAGCAGACTCCGGGCCCCTAGGAAATACTCCACTAGCTCTCGTTGGCATCTTCATTAGCGGCCTCAAAGGGGGATCCAGAGGCTCTTACCTCTCCAGCGTCCCTTCTCCTGACTGATGGGCCTGGAATCCCAAAAACCATGTTCCCTGGGGCTGCAGTCCGTCCCTGTCCCCTCCCTCCACCCCTCAGAAGAGGAAGTGGCCTGTTCCCTGCCTGCCTTAGAGCCCAGTCTGGTCACCTGGGGACAGCCTGCCTGTGATGCAGCAGGAGTGGGAGTAGGGGAAGAGTCTTTGACTGCAAGGTTCCTACCCATGAGGCTCCCCTGGCCTTGCCCTTGAGAACCCCCCACCACCACCACCACCACCGCCGCCAGGCTTCACCCCACGGCCACTTACTGCCCTCAGAAACATGAAACCACATTTCTCTTCTCATTGCCTCCTTCCCATTCCGGGCTCTTTTGAGCCCTTTTGAGTGCACTACTGCATCCCCTTGTCATCGGGCCCTCACTTAATGTCTCCAGAGGAGAGAAAGGAAAGGAGGAAGGGAGGGGGGAGGTGCAGATGGATGAAGGAACCCAGGAGAATGAAAGCCAATCCGAGCAAGGTGTCGGGGGTCACAGGTGGGAGACATTCCTCTGTTCAGGGAGCTGTGGCAGCCAGGGCCTCTCACAGGGGAGCAGAAGCTTCCCTTGTGTCGGGCGACCCCTCCTGCCCTGGCCCCCAGAGGTGCGGGCCGGGGAGAGGGGCCGAGGGCGCAGGTCGGCTCAGCCAGGTGGCCCCACAGGGAGTCTCACACGCCACCACATTTCCTTCCTGCCTCTTTGAACAAGCCGGTGAGAAGGGGCTGGGGATGCCCCGGCGCCACTTTTGGGGCTGAGAAGGTGGGTTGTGGTTTCAGGTCAGCCGCCCACTGCCTCCTGGGTGAGGTGAGTAAGCCCCTTCCCCTCCCAGGGCGGCCCGGAGCTACGCGGTCCTCCCGCTGCTGCTGAGCCCCTCTGAGCCGAGCGGCATCATAAATGCAACGTGCACCGTGGAATGTAAAGACTTTGGGAAAACAATGAATGCAAAACATCTCTTAGTACATTTCATATCCTTGCATGTTAAAATGATGTTTGGGATGTATTGGGTTAAGTCAAAGATATATTAAAATTAATGTCACCCAGGGCGCCTGGGTTGCTCAGTCGTTAAGCGTCTACCTTCGGCTCAGGTCATGATCCCAGGGTCCTGGGATCGAGTCCCACACCGGGCTCCCTGCTCGGCAGGAAGCCTGCTTCTCCCTCTCCCACTCCCCCTGCTTGTGTTCCTGCTCTCGCTATCTCTCTCTCTGTCAAATAAATAAATAAAAATCTTAAAAAAAAAATTAATGTCACCTGTTTCTTTTTACTTTTTCAGTGTGGCCACTAGAACATTTTTTTTTTAAAGATTTTATTTATTTATTTGAGACAGAGAGAATGAGAGAGACAGAGAGCACATGAGAGGGGGGAGGGTCCGAGGGAGAAGCAGGCTCCCCGCCGAGCAGGGAGCCCGATGCGGGACTCGATCCCGGGACTCCAGGATCATGACCTGAGCCGAAGGCAGTCGCTTAACCAACTGAGCCACCCAGGCGCCCGCCACTAGAACATTTTAAGTTACATATGTGGCTCTCATTCTATTTCTTCTTTTAAATTTATCATAAACTTTATTTCTTGTTGATAGAACAGTGAGGCACTATTTTTCTCATGGGCAACAATCCCATTATACCACCGAGCTGTTTAAATTTGAACATTATAGCTTACATATGGAACATCAACTATGTTTTTTTTTTAATTTTTATATTAACGTATAATGTATTATTTGTTTCAGGGGTACAGGTCTCATTCTATTCCTGTTGGATGGTGCTGGTCTAGAGAGTTCTAAGGCCTTTTGATGTGAGTTTTGTATGAGCTGTGACACTTTCCCATAGACCACACACACACACACACACACACACACACACGCAGCGAGGAGAATCTTGATCTTGTTTGGGGTTGTCTGAGGAATTAAGTCAGTGTGAGATTATGGTGGGAAGGGCCAGGCAGCCTGGGGGCAGCAGGGCTGTAAACGAAGCTTCAGGGGGCTCTTGCTTAGACAGGATAGGGGAGAGGCTACTTGCCTTTCTCTCTTGGGGTCTTCCAGTGCTCTCTGGGAAAGCAAGGGGAAAGGCTGGGAATACCAGTAAAGGCTGGAGCAGAAAGAAGCATCCAGTTCTGGGGAGTTTGTGGTCGCCAACAGCCCCCAACTCTTCTCACGGGAGAGTCAAATGGTTTAACCTTCCCGAGAGGTTTTCCCGAGGAAGTCACTGCCTTCCTTACGTTCTGGAGCAGGGCCCTGTCTACCCACAGCCTGGCCAGTGCCAGCCTCACAGGGGCTGGAGGTCATGGCCTCTCAGCCCCAGGGTTCATTCATCCCAAAGGAGGCTGGTGACTCAGCTTGACAGATGCATGGCCGCAGGTCGCAGTAAGCCAAGAGTGATTTTGGGAAATGCAGCTGCCCCTTGTGCAGGGGTCAGGGGACCTGGGTGCCTGGGGTACCTCAGCAAAACAAGACTAGCTGGGAACAGGGTCCAGGGAGAGAGTGTGGGCAGAGGGCCTCCCCTGGCAGGAAGATAATCAAGTTCTTTCCAGGGTCAACCCTGCCACCAGGGGACCCACACCTCCGCTGGCTATGATTTGTCCTTTCCATGCAAATTTACTGTAAGATTTTGGTCCTCCCTATCTTTCACCCAGGGGCCATTCCTGGGGAGCCTCCCTTAGCTTCCAGAATGCCCGCCCCTGACCCCTCCTCAGCCGTCCTACGAGGAGGAGTCACTGTGCCAATTAGGAAGAGGCCCCCTGGATGGCTACAGGTCTTGGATGCAGAGGGGAGAGTGGCTGGGGGTCAGCCCCATGCGGCGCCCACCGGCACACAGCCCACCACACTGTTCACCGTCTGCCCTTCACGTGTCTGGCTCCCCTTTCAGACCATGGGCTTTGCCGTGGCAGAGATGGGTCCCTGTGCTCACCACGGGCTCTGCAGGCACTCAGTGATACCCCTTTCACGACAGAGGCGTACAGGGCCCAGGGGGTGACACAGCAGGAGTGGGACCACGCAGGCGCCCCTGGATGGGCCAGCCTGGGAGATGCTGCCACGTGGCGGGGTGCAGAGAGAAGCTGGGATGAAAGGAAGGGACCTGTGGCAACGGGGGGACAGGCTCTGAGTAGAAGGCAAGACCAGGGCAACGTTGCTGGGGCCGTGCGGAGCTGAGACAAGCAGCCATTTAGAGAGAAGTAAGTGAGAGACTAGATTAGTTTCCCAGCACTGCCATGACAAGCACCCCAAATGGACGGCCATTATGGGTGAACGGTGCCCCCCTGGGCCCCCAGGACCTCAGATGGTGACTGTTTTTGGAGATAGGGCCTATAAGGAGGTGAGCAAGTTTGAATGAGGTCATGTGGCTGGGCCCTAGTCCAATGGGACTGGTGTCCTTTCGGCAAGAGGAGATCGGACGCACGAAGAGACACAGCCAGTCTGCAAGCCAAGGAGAGAGTCCCTGGGGGGAACCAACTGAGCCGGCACCTCGATCTCGGACCATGAGCCTCCGGAACTGCGGAAAAATAAATGCTGTTTAAGCCACTGGGTCGAGTATTTTGTGAGGCCAGCACCAGCAGCCTAGCACAGTGGCTTCAGATAAAGATGTGTTGCCTCGCAGGTCCGGAGGTGGGAGCTCCTAAATCCAGGTGTGAGCGGGGCCACGCTCTGCACCTTCTCCCAGATTCTGGTGCTTGGTTTATGGCAGCTTGCCTGCAATCCGCAGGTGGCATTCTTCCTGAGTGCGTTCTGTGCTCAGATGCCCCCTTCTTATAAAGACACTAGTCCTGTTGGAGTAGGGCCCACCTTCATGACCTCATCTTAACTTAATTATATCTGTAAAGAACTTATTTCCAATAAGATCACATCCTGAGATGCTGGGGGTTAGGATTTAGCACATGAATCTGGGGGAAACACAGCTCAGCCTGTTAGGGATTAACTGGTGTCCCCCCAAAATTCGTATGTTGAATCCCAAACCCCCAAGGTGACTATATTTGGAGTTAGGGCCTTTAGGTAGGTAATTAAGGATAAATGAGGTCAGAAGGGTGAGGCCCTAATCCTATAGGGCTGGTGTCCTTTTTTTTTTTTTTTAAGATTTTATTTATTTATTTGACAGAGAGCGAAAGAGGGAACACAAGCAGGGGGAGTGAGAGAGGGAGAAGCAGGCTTCCCGCGGAGCAGGGAGGGCTGGTGTCCTTTTAAAGAAAAAGGAAGAGAGACCAGAGATCTCTTTCTCCACGTACGCACCGAGGGGAAGGTGAAGACACAGCAAGAGGACAGTGTCTACAAGCCAGGAAGAGCCTTCTCTCCGGAAACCCTCCCTGACCGCACCTTAGTCTCAGACGTCTGGCCTCCAGATGATGAGAAAATCAAACTCTGTCGTTGAAGTCAGCCAGTCTGTGGTATTTGGGCAGCCTGAGCAGATTAAAACGTAAACCGTAACAGAGCCTTGTCTAGCAAATCATTTGTTGCAAGTAACAGAAACTCAAATTAAATCACCTTAAACAAAAAGAACATGTCTTAGGTCAATGACCGAGCAGTCCGAGATCTGGGTACCACGGGACCCAGGGTTTCTTCTGGCTCTTTCTGTCTCTTTCTCTTCTGCATCTGCCCCTCTTGGCTCCTCTCTCCTCATGGTGGTTTTGTCCTGGGGTAAGTCTCCTCATCAGCAGCTTTGTGGAGGGGAAGTGCCCAAGGTCAGGCCCAAGGTGCTGAGGGACTTAGAGGCCACGGCAACAGCCCGGCGGAGGGGCAGGGTGGTCCCCCCAGAACACAGGGACTGACCGTGAAATTCGGAGCCCCCCCCCCAAAAAAGATTCCAACAATATTGACCAAGAGACCCTGGAGTGGCAGAAAGAGCTCCCAACGCCAAAAGCGGGTCAGTCTGAGCAACAAAATAGCTCACCTCATATTGGTTTATAACCCAAAGTAAAAAAAAATAAAGATCCACAAATTCATATCGATAGAGATGATTGAGTAAATAAATGTGGGAAAAGAGACAAATTTCCCGTGCAGAAAAATTCCACATAATTTATGCAGACTTGTGCTCCAGGAGAGGGAGCACAAGTCCCCAGTCAAGTGTGGGCTGCAAGTGACTTCCTTCCAAAGATGACAGTGTGGATGCGGGGAGGTGATGTAGCTTCTGTCAGGAGAAATCTGACACGCATTATCTTGGCCAAGTGCTCAAGGTCAGCATCGACAGTCATGCATCCTGTTGATAGGACGTCCCTCAAAATGATGTGATGGTAATAAAACTTGATTTCTGTGCTCTCCTCTCCAAATCCCATAACCCCAGCATAATCACAAGAAAGACATCAGACAAAACCCAGCTGAGGGACATCTTACAAAACATTCAACCAGTCGTTCTCCAAAATGTCAAGGTCATAAAAACAAGGACAGTCTAAGAAACTGTTGCAGCCAAGAGCCTGAGGAGACATGAAGACTAAATGTAATGTGACTCTTGGAACAGGAAAAAGACAATAGGAAACAACTAAGGGAATCTGAATCAAGCATGGAATTTGGTTAATAATGTAGCAATAGAGGTTCAGTAATTGTGACAATTGTACCATATTATTAATAGTCAGGGATGCCATGTAGAGTGTATAGGAACTCTCTGTACTATCTTCATAATAATTCTGTAGCTGTAAACATGTCCTCAAATAAAAGGTTTATGTAAAACTAAATAAAATTGGAACCAGGTCCTGGGATGGTTACTTTCATGCCAGCTTGACTGGCCACATGAGACATTATTTCTGGGTGCGTCCGTGAGGGTGTTTGGGGATGAGATTAGCACTTGAATCGGTGGACTCGGTATAGCAGATTGCTCTCCCCGGTGTGGATGGGCACTGGTGAAGCTGGGCACGTTGAGCCCCTACATTCAGATTTTTCTTTACCAGTGGAAAAGATCTCCCCACCTGACAGCGGTATCGCCTCTCTACCAAACGACGTATCAGACTTTCCACCTCTATCTGAGGGGATTAACCCTGCATTGTCTGAGAACACTGTAATCATCCCCCTGAGGCAGGTGTCAGGCAGGACGATGCTGATTCTCCTCAGGACCCACCCCCCACCCGGTCTTGGCTTCTTGACCTTCAACTAAGAGAACCAGCGGTTCTCTCAAGTGAGATCTAAAGTGTGATTCACAAGGAGGTGTGTTACATTCCAAGAGAACTGCCTGAGTTTTCTAATTTGTACAGACGGAAATCCAGGGGACACGTGTGGGAGTGGACCCTAAGGGTGTGGAATATGGTGAAAGGAGCAAAAAGTTGGTCAAGCCAAATGTTTTGACATGTGCTCACTAAGCAGAGCTTCTACATTTAATGTTGCTGCCGGGGATGTTGGAAAGGGCTCCCAGGGTTTGGTGGGTTCGTTGGCTGACACATGGGCCAAAGGTGGCCCAGTGTGGGTTAACTAGACTGTGCTTTGCTCTAATGAACTGAAAGGGTTCAAAGGCCTAGGGAGATTGGACAGTTGGCATGGATTTATCATTGAAGACCTACTCACCCACACTGGGAGGGCCCAGAAGTCGTGCCTTTTCACTAATACTGTGAGGAACCCATTTGTTAGGGGTGCCCCTGCATCCTTAGAGAGCTCTGTGATTGTCCTTCTCTGTGGGCCAGACCTCCCAGTGGGAACTTTGGTCACCGACTAAGGAAACATAACTGCAGTGGGAGTGAGTGATCGGAACCCGGGTTGGTGGGGACCACGTGGCAGCACTCCACTGCCAGAGACAAGGTGGGTGTGTTTACCGGAATGGACACAGCATCAAAGCCGCAATGTGAACAGTCTGACTCTCGCAGGCCTGTGCTGTTCGCTGCAAGATCAGGATGTTCCTCGAAGTGACATAGGGAGCCTACTAGATTCTTACTTGGTCTGTATAAGCAGAAAATCTCTCTCAAATGTGTCCCACAGTGGGTCCAGAGGGGCCCCAGGCCCACCTCGTGTTTCTTTTCCCATTTCCAGAAGGCACCATTGGAATTGATAACACTCGGCAACAGGCAGAACCCCCACATCGACCCCCGATCTGTCCATGAGGGCTAGCATGGTGGGAGAGGCCGAGTAGAAGCCACCAGAACTGCCGCTACCTGGAAAAATAGTACACCAAAAGCAATATCACACTCCGGAGGGATGCAGAGACTAGTACCACCAACAAAGCCGTGAAAGATGCAGGGTGGTGACCCCCACCACATCCTCATTCAGTTCACCTATTTGGCCTGTTGTGAAGACAGATGGATCTTTTTTTTTTAAGACTTATTTACTTATTTGGGGCAGGAGGGAGACGGGCAGCAGAAGAGGGAGAGAGAGAATTTCAAGCAGACTCCCCACTAAGTGTGGAGCCCAATGCGGGGCTTTATCCCAGGACCCTGAGATCACGACCTGAGCCGAAATCAAGAGTCGGACGCTTAACCGACTGAGCCACCCAGGCGCCCCAAGACAGATGGATCTCGAGAATGACTGTGAATTACCATTCACTTAACCAGTTCACGACTCCTGTTGTGGCCACTGTACCAGGTGTGGTTTCATTGCTTGAGCAAATTAACACGCCCACGGGCACCTGGTATGCAGCTAGTGGTCTGGCAAATGCATTTTTCTCCATCCCTGTGCACAAGATCCAGCAGAATTCTGTTGCTCTCAGCTAGCAAAACCAGCAATGCACCTTGACTGCCCCTCCCTCAGGGGTGTGTCGACTCCCTTGCCCTATGTCATAAAATTAGTTCACAGGGATCCTGAACACTTTTCGCTTCCAAAGGATATCACACTATTCCATTATATTGATGACATTTACTGAATGGACCTATTGAGCACAACAGCAGCAACTCCTCTAGAGTCATCGGTAAGATATTTGCATGTCAGAGAGTGGGCAATCCAACTAAAATTCAGGGGCCTTCTACCCTGGTGAAATTTCTAGGGGCCCAGGGGTGTAGAGCATGTTGTGATATCCTTTCTAAGTGAAGGGTAAGTTGTTGCATCTGACCTCTCCTACAACCAAGAAAGCGGCGCAATGCCCAGTGGGCTGCTTTGAATTTTGGAGGCCACAGAGTCCTCATGGGGGTGTGTTACTCTGGTCCATTCAGAGTCACCCAAAAAGCTGCTAGTTTTGAGGGGTACCCAGAACAAGAGAAGGCTCTGCAAGAGGCCCGTTTAGGCCACATGATCCAGCAAATCCAACAGTGCCTGATGCATCAGTGACAGATAGGGAGGCTCTTTGGAGCCCTTGGCGGGCCCCTAGAGAAAAATCAAAGCACAGACCCTTAGGATTTTGGAGCAAGGCTCTGCCATCATCCACAGATAACTTTTCTCCTTTGGAGCAACAGTTCTTGGCCTGCTATTGGATCTTAGTTGAGACGCTGGCCCATGGGTCCCCAAGTTACCACATGCCCTGAGTCGTCCTCCGTGAGCTGGGTGTTATCTGACCCATCGAGCCACGAAGCTGGGCACGCACTGCAGCGCTCCATCCTCAGATGGAAATAATATGCCTGTGAGTGGGTCAGAGCAGAGCCTGAAGCCACAGTAAGTTACATGAGGGAATGGCCAATTACCCATGTTCCCCACCCTGCCACACTGCCTCCTATCTCCCAACCTGTACCCCTGACCTTACTTGGAGTTCTGGACAATCAGTTCTCAGGGGAAGAGAAGCCTCGGGGGTGGTTTACAGGTGTTTCTGCAAGGTATGCAGGCACCACCGGGAAGTGATCAGCTGCAGAACTACAGCCTCCCTCTGGGACATCCCTCAGGGACTGGGGGGAAGGGAAATCCTCCAGGGGGCAGAACTTGGAGAAGTACACCTGATCGTTCACTTTGCTTGGACATAGAAATGTCCAGACATACGATTATATACCAGTTCATGGGCTGTGGCCAATGGTTTAGCTGGATGGTCAGGGACTTGGATATTCGAGTTTCCTATGGAGGCTCACTGAAGGATGGCCTCAGCAAAGGAGAATTTTAATAATCAATAGACAGATTTTAATCATGAAGTGGTGACTGCTTTCTCAGGCCACCTCTGTCGTCACCCAATGGACTTGTGGCCAAAGTGGCCACAGGGGCAGGGATGGAGGTTATTCATGGGCTTAGCAGCACGGACTTTCCCACACCAAAGCTGATCGGGCCACAGTCTAGCAGAGTGCCCAACCTGCCCGCAACAGAGACCAATGCTGAGCCCCTGATATGGCACCATGTCCCGGGATGATCAGCCAGCTGCTACCTGGTGGCAGGTTGATTACACTGGACCATTTTCACTGCGGAAGAGGCTGTTTTATTCTTACTGGAAAAGATGTTTACCCTGGGTATGGATTTTCCTTCTTCACACACATTCTTTCTGCCAAAACTACCGTCTGCGGACAGTACCACCGTCCTGGTACTCCACGTGTCATTGCCTCCGGTCAAGGAACCCGCTTCATAGCAAAAGAAGTGCAGCAATGGGCCCGTGTTCGTGGAATCCACTGGTCTTCCCATGTTCCCCACTGTCCTGAGGCAGTTGGCTTGAGGGTGGGGTCAAATAGCCCTTTGAAGCCTTAGTTACAGTGCAGCTAGGTGGCAGTACCTTGCAGGGCTGGAGCAAGGTTCTCCAGAAGGTTGAATGTGCTCGGGACAGCACCCAATATATGGTGCTATTTCTCCGATTGCCAGGATTCAAAGGTCCAGGAATCCAGGTGTGCAAATGGGAGTGGCACCACTCACTATTATCTCTAGTGACCCATGAGCAAAATGTTTGCTTCCTGTCGCCTCAACTTTATGTTCTGCTGGCCCAGAGGTCTTACTTCCAAAGGGAAGAACATTTCCACCAGGACACACAATGACTCCATTGAACCGAAGTTAGGTCAGCTACTCAGGCACTTTGGGCTCTTCGGTCCTCTGAAAGAACAGGCAAAGAAGGGAGTTATGGTGTTGGCTGGGGTGATTGATCCTGACCTCAAGGGGAAATTAGGCTACCTCCGCGATGGAGGTAGGGAAGAGTAGGTCTGGAATACAGAAGATCCCTAAGGGCGTCTCTCAGTCTTACCATGTGTTCAAGGAAAACTGCAACAACCCAGTCCAGGCAAGACTGCTAGTGGCCCAGACCCTTCAGGGATAGAAGGTTTGGGTCACCCCACCATATAAAGAAACATGACCAGCCAAGATGCTTGCCTAAGGCAAAGGGAGTAAGAACGGGTAGTAGAAGTAAGGTGCTGTAAGTACCCGCCATGACCACATGACCAGTTACAGAGACAGGGAGTGTAATTGTCATGAGTATTTCCTCCTTATTTTGCTATGAGCGTGTGTGTGTGTTTTCTTTCCTCTCTTATTCCCTTATCATGTAACATAAGATGTATTGACTTTATATCATATTTTTAAGTATTGTTAATTTTACATCATGGTATTTATGTTACAGAAATTCATAGGGGAAGGGAGGAAAAAATGAAACAAGATGAAACCAGAGAGGGAGACAAACCATAAGAGACTCTTAATCTCAGGAAACAAACTGAGGTTGCTGGAGTGGAGGGGGGTGGGGGGGAGAGGGTAACTGGGTGAAGGACGTTGGGGAGGGTAGGTACTATGGTGAGCGCTGTGAACTGTGTAAGACTGATGAATCACAGACCTATACCCTGAAACAAATAAGACATTATATGTTAATAAAAATAAATTAATTAGTTAAAAAATCAAGGGGAAGAGCAAACATCACTCAAGGACATTACCTCCTCGTCTGGGGAAGGAGTTGGCGTGTTCTCTATTGTACACAGGCTAGCTGTATTGTGTCGACAGAATTATCACCTTGTTCGTGTTTGTTCGGAGATAAGTATGGTTTAGGAGACTCCGATGGATGCCAATTTGACAAAGGGTAGAAACTGGTGAAGGTTAATTTTATGTGTCACCTTGACTGGCCATGGGGTGCCCAGATTAAACATTATCTCTGAGTGTGTCTGAGAGAGTGTTTCTGGGTGAGATTAGTATTTGAATTGGTGGACTCAGTATAGGAAATTTCTCTCCGTTATGTGGCTGCCCACCATCCAATCCACTGAGGGCCTGAATAGAATGAAAGGTGGAAGAAAGAGGAATTTCTCCCTTTTCTCCTGCCTCTTTGAGCTGGGACATCTCACCTCATCTTCTCCTGCACTTGGACTGGGATTCACATCACTGGGTCCCTGGTTCTCAGGCCTTCAGAACTGCACCATCAGCTCCCCTGGGTCTCCAACTTGCAGACAGAAGACTGTGGGATTTCTCAGCCTCCAAATTTGTGTGAACCAATTCTTCATAATAAATCTCCCTTTATATACATAAATATCCTTTTGATTCAACTCCACTGAGAACGCAGATTGATACAGTTCCTTAAAGTAATGTTGGGCATTCAAGAAACATCTAAACCTCACATCAAAATAAATTCTGGATTCTAGATAGATGTAGGATTCAAATATATATATTTTATGAAAGTACTAAATGAAAATGGTGGTAAATATTTACATAATCTTAAAATAAAGAAGTTTCTCCTGAACACCACTCCAAAGGCAAAACCCACGAAAGCTGGCTTTGAGTACCTAAAATGTAATCTCTGTACGGCCAATAAAAAAAATAATAATACAGACACTAATTTTTAAAAAGCAGATAATTATCTTGTATTCACTGTACCCCAAGCACTTTATTAAATCATCCAATCCCCATAAGAAGCCTACAAAGTGTTAACACTTCCTCCAATTACAGATGAAAAACAAAGGCTCTTGCAGGTGAAGGAATGTGCCCAAAGTCAACAAGTGATAGGGCAGTGTGACCCCATGTGCGCTCTCAACCACAAAAGAAACACACACCACAGACTGGAAAACTTGAGAACATTTCTTGAACCATATATAAAAAGCAAAGATTAATATCTTTATGACGGTAATACATATATGCTCTCTTACCAATAAGAAAAAGACAAACACCTCAATAGAAAAACAGGCAAAGGAAGTAACATAAGAAGACAATCCACACAGGAAGTAATTCAGTCAATGCCTGTAAAAAAAAAAAAAAAGAGAAAAGAAAAAGTCAGCCCCCCCCCAGTTAACAAAGAGAGGCAAATTTAAACAACACAACTTTCTACTCTATCAAACTGGCTGAGATTCTAAAGAATTTGTCTCCCTGGCAGAGAGCATTGCAAGTTGGGTTCTTCCAGAAGCAGAGTCTGCAATGGAGTTAGTGAGCAATGGGGTATTTATTAGGAACTGGCCTTTGTTTTGTTTTGTTTTTTAAGATTTTATTTATTTATTTGACAGAGAGAGAGATCACAAGTAGGCAGAGAGGCCAGCAGAGGGAGAAGCAGGCTCCCTGCTGAGCAAGGAGCCTGATGCAGGACTCGATCCCAGGAGCCTGGGATCATGACCTGAGTCGAAGGCAACCGCTTAACCGGCTGAGCCACCCAGGAACCCCAGAGACTGGCCTTTGAATCAATACCTGTGGAAGGGAGGGGAGGGGAAGGCAGGTCAGAGGCAGAAGGCAAACTTTGACACAGACACAGTGATCACCCCCACAGGGAGTGCCTAAGCTGGAATGATCCCATTAGCGTTGTCCTCAGTTGGGTGGAGTTGGCTGATCTTTATACCCCCACAATGATATGTCACTGGAGGAGGCTGCCGCGGGAACGGTCATGACTTTGGGCGAGGTGGCTCTTTGCAGCTGAGCAAATCCTTGCAGGGGCTGACAGCTGAAGGCACTCCCAGCAGCTGGGGTGACAGGTCTTTCTTTCCTGGAAGAGGAATCTGGGTGACTCATCACAAAATACAGAAAAATGCACATTACAAGTCCTTTAAATTTGCAACCCATTTCTCTGCACTACATGACAGAGTCAAAAGGGGGCTAGACTTCCCATCCTTGTATGACCCCCATGCCTCCCTCCCCCACCTCTCCCCCCTGCTCCCATTTCCCACCATGTCTTCTCTGGAGACCACCAGGGCCTCTCCCGTGATGCCCTGTACCCAGTGCTTTGCCACTGGGAACAGCGTGTACTGTTGCAAGAGCCGATTGTTCCATTTTCAGGCATTCTGCAAGCTGTTTGTTAAACACTCTGTAGCTTAAAATGAGCCATCATGGGAGTATTTATACCATGGAAATGGGCAAATGCTACAAGTCAGGCCAAAAGAGTGTCGTTAACTCTATAGCCCTGTTCTCATCAATCAAAGACACCCAGACTGCTGGGCCATCCCTTGGGACACTAACCCCCATAAGGCTCTCTGCCCATCTCCGAATCCAGCCCCATCCTCCATCCCTCCTCCATTCCCCAAAGATCTTCACTGTGCCCTCTAGAACTTAAGATGCACCACGAGCAAGCGCATCTCTGAGCAAGCGCATCTCTCTCCTGCAAGTTCTCTCCACAGTCTTGCTCTGGCTGAAGCCTAGCCCTCTATGGCGCCCCGCCTTGCTCCTCAGTTTTACTTCCAGATTACCATCCCTCCCACCTTGCCCAAACCGTACAGCTCCTGGTTGCCACTGTCTGCTAATCCCTAGTTCCTCTTGCTTGTTCCTAAAAGATTTCCACTCCTGGCTCATTGTCACTCACCCTAAACCACTCCTGTCCTAAATCTTGGTGATTTGACTATCCACAGAGATGACCTCTCCATTCTTTGACCTCCACTCCTCCAATGGTCTTGTCCTCCACACCTCCTCAGCCACCCTCCCTATGATCATTCTCTAGCTGTGCGCTGTTTAGTACAGTGGCCACAAGCCGCTTGAAATTGGTCCAAAATGAGATGTGCTGTCAGTGTAAAATACAGATTTCAAAGACTTAGCATAGAAAAAATTTTTTAAATATCTCATCAATCATTTTTTGAGTCTCAATTACTCTTAAGATTTTTAAACTTTTTTCCAGCCTTATTGAGGTATAATTGAGAAGAATTGTATATATTCACAGTGTACAATGTGATGTTTTAATATATGCGTACATTGTGAAGGGATTACTACAATCAAGCTAATTAACATATCCATCACCTTACATAGCTTCGTGTGTGTATGTATGTGTGATGAATGAGAACATTTAAGATCTACTCTTAAGGGGCCTCTTGGTGGGGCTCAGTCAGCTAAGCGTCCAACTCTTGATTGTGGTCATGATCTCAGGGTCGTGAGATCAAGCCCCAGATCTGTCCACGCACAGAGTGGAGCCTGCTTAAGATTCTCTCTCTCCCTCTGCCCCTTCCCCACTCTAAAAAAAAAGATTGACTCTTAACAAATTTCAAGTACGCAATATAGGATTCTTAACTATAGTCAAGCTGTACATCAGAGCTCCAGGACGTATTCCTCCTGCATAACCGAAACTTTGTACCCTTTGACAAACATCCATATTTCCTCCACCCCCCCAGTCCCTGGTAACTACCATTCTACTCTCTGCTCCTAGGACTTCAACTTTTCCAGATTCAGCATACAGGCGAGAGCATGCAGTATTCATTTTTTGCCTGGCTTATTTCACATAGCATAATGTCCTCCAGGTTCATTCATGTTGTCACAAATTAGAGAACCTCCTTCTTTTCCATGGCTGAATAATATTCCATTGTGTATATATATCCCATTTTCTTTATCCATTAATCCTTTGATGGACACTAGTTGATTCAGTACGTTGGCTATTGTGAACATGGAAGTGCAGATCTCTCTTTGAGATTCATTAACTTTAGATATATACCCAAAGTGGGATCACTGGATCGTATGGTGGTTCTATGTTCAATTTTTTGTGGAACCTCTGTACTGTTCCCACAGTGGTTGCACCAGTTCACACCCTCGCCAGCAGGGTACAAGGGCTGCCTTTTCTCCACATCCTTGCCAAACCTGGTGATCTTTTGCCTTTTTGGTAATTCTAACTAGGTGAGGTGGGATCTCATTATGGTTTTAATCTGCATTTCCCTGATGATGAGTGATGTTGAGCATTTTCTTATATGCCTGCTGTCCATTTGCATGTCTTTCTCTTTTGAGAAATATCTATTCAGGTCCTTTGCCCATTTTTCGTTGGGTTTATATATATATGTTTATATATTGAGCTATTTAAATTCCTTATACATTTTGGATATGAACCCCTATCGGATGTCTGGCTTGCAAATATTTCTTCCCATGCTGTAGGTTGTCTCTGCACTCTGCTGATGGCTTTCTTTGCTGTGCAGAAGCTTTTTAGTTTGATGCAATCCCATTTATCTATTTTTGCTTTTGTTGTTTGTGCTTTTAGGGCTAAAAGAACCATTGCCCAAACTAATGTCAAGAAGCTTTTCCCCTATGTCTTCTTCACTAATAATTCTCAAAATTTAATTGCATGTTGGAATGATTATCTCTGGGATGTATGGAGTCAAATAAAATGTGTTTTCAAATTATTTAAATATTTCTTTTTATTTTTTGAATGTGGCTACTAGAGAACTCGTAGCTGCCTGCGTGGCTCACCTTTGCTCCTCCTGTAGTATCTCTGTCAGACCACACTGCTCTGGACCTTGTCATTTTCCCAAACTGTTGCTCCCTCCATAACCTCAGTTTCCAGCATGCCACCTCTGGACTGCCACCTCTCATCTCTCCAACTCAGGCCACTAGTGCCCTTATGCCAACAACTTCCGAGTCGGCTGAGATCTACAAGTCATCAGTTAGCCTTCCACTTGTTACTGCCACTGTTACTCTACCTTCTGTCTTCGCTCCCCTTCTTCCCAGCTGAAATTCCATGGTCTGTCATCATAGCCCTGTCTCTTACGTATCTTTAGCTTCCTCATCTCTCTCTCACTATACTGCATGCACCTGGGAAAACCTCTAACCTGGTTAATTATAACTCCATGCCAGCACCTGTTAGGTTGAACAAGGCTGCAAGAAAACTTGCAAACATGTTGACTGGTTTCATTTTAAATCTGCTGTCCTGAACTCAAGTACTCCCTTAATGCAGACTGGCCATCCTACTACATTTACACTCCTTTCTCCTCAAAATCCCAACATTTCCTTCCCCGTTTCAAGACATCACACTCAACTGATGACTTATTTCCTATTTCACTGAGAAAGGGAAGTGAGCCAAGGAGAACAATGACATGCTCCCCACCACATCTACCCAGCCACCACGCCCCATCATACCCTGGCTGTGCCCTAAACAACGAACCCCTATTTATGAACTAGCTCCCCCCTCTTCAGCAACTTTCCATCACCCCTCATTTTCCCTCTCTATTGGGTAATTCCCATTATTTCCCATTAAAAAAAAAAAACTCTTGATTTCTCATTCCATTTCCTTCCTCTTTTCAGGAAGGGTCTTTGAAAGTGTCAATTCTTGCTCTCTCCAATTCCTCTCTTCCCATTTTCTCTTGAACCCATTTCAGTCAGGCTTCTGCCTCTTACCAGTGCAATGAAACTCTTCAGTGGCTCCTCTATTTCACTTGGGACAAAAGCTAAAGTCCTTACAATGGCCCACAAGCTCTATATGATCCCTACATGATCTGGTCTCCCATTATCATCACCCCTCAGCAGCCACCATTCTATGGAGCAACCAGGCCAACTATTTTGCAGCCCATGTCAGAAAGAACCTGGAAAACATGTGTGGACCAGAGGACCCCTTCTTTCCAGCTACCAAGAGGACTCAGAAATCCTACATCCCACCCCACACACCCCCACAATCTCCAGCAGAGGAATGGAGGACAGGGGGCTGTAAAAAATCTAATTGGCCATGCATTTCAGTCTAAGAACCAGGAATTTCTCAAAGAACTGTTTGGATTATTGTATTAGACTAAGGTTACTACACTGGACTCTCTTTTTCTCCCCTCCTTATTACCCAGCAGATGGTACCTCTCAAGAAAGATCGTATTAAGTAGGAAAATAAAGAAGCTCTGTTTTCCTTGCACATCTGATGTATTTGAGTGATTTTGTGACCCTGCTACATGCACACATATGCACAGGAAAAAAAGAGATGACAAAATATAGACCAAAATGTTAACAGTGGTTATGGATGAGTGGATTTTATGTTCTTCTTTATATTTTTGTTATTTTCTGATTTGTTTACAATGAGTGTGAACTAATTTTATAATTAGAAGAGTATTTTCAATTTTAAAAGAAGATAGAAACTGTAACTCACAAACAAGATGAAGTAATAGAGACTAGATTTACCCTCTTTCCAAAACAACCAAAATAAACTGGACCGAACATGTGAAATAAAAGTTCTCAACTCATTGAGACAAACAAAACACAATAATCTTTGAGGATGTGGGAATAAAAGACATGAACGCCACAATTACCTAATCTTACTTCCCTGAGAGGACTTCCAAGCCACAGCAAGGAAAGGGGTACCTGCTAGAATTTGGCAGACTTCTTGAGTTGAGGAGACAGAGTGGAGAGTCTAGGGAGAACAAGATAGCTAGAACTCTTAGGGTGGAATATCAGAAAAGAGAGAGCTGCACAGAGACAGAACCCAGAGATCTGCAGAGTCCCCCTCAAGCATTCAGCAGAGAACTGATTAGCACATGCCCCTGAGAAAACAATCCAAAATGGGGGGTGGGGGGAGAACCATCAGAAAGGATTAGGGGTGACAGTGCCTGGTATTCACATAAGGCTGGGAATAGTATCTGTTCCAACTAACCAGACTGGAAAACTCATAATTCGCAAGGCATCAGGGAAAATATTCAAGAAGGCCTTGCCTTGGTAGTGAGAAATAATTAGTCCTGGAATAGAAGCTATTATGTGCCCATCTAACATATCATAAAGCAAGCCCAGAGAAGATCAAACTGTGTCTAAGTAACTTAACTGGATTCCAAAACAAAGTTCAAGAACACTTATAACAATACAAAATATCTAGCACTCAACAAATAAAAAGGATAATATCTGGCATCCAATCAAAAATTTCCAAACATGCAAAAAAGCTAGAACACATAAGAAGGAGAATATTTGGGGTGCCTGGGTGACTCAATCAATTAAGCATCCAACTCTTGATTTCAGCTCAGGCTCTGTTCTCAGAGTTGTTAGATTGAGTCCCATGTCAGGCTCTGCATTGAAACTCCTGGAGATTCTCTCTCTCCCTTTCCCTCTGCACACCACCCCCCTCTCTCCCTCTGAAGAAGAAGAAGGAGGAGGAGAGGAAGAAGAAGAAGAGGAAGAAGAAGAAGACTACTCAATCAAAATCAACTCAGAACTGAGATAGTTGAGAGAATTAGTACACAAAGATATTAAAATAGTTGCTAAAACCATATTCCATATGTTCTAATGTTACATGGAGACACAGACATAAAAAAAACTCAAATCAACTTTTTAGAGATAAAAACTAAAATGTGTGAAATGAAAAGAACACTGGATGAAATTAATGGCAAATTGACATTAAAGAAAAAAGATTAATTAATTCAAAGACAGCAATAGAAACTATCCAAAATAAAACACAAAGAAAACAAAAACAAAAAAATTAATGAAAAGAACATCAGAAGGTGTGGGGCCACAAGTGGTTTAACATACATATAATTAGAATCCCCAAATGAGAAGAGAGAAGGCTTCAGAAAAATTTAAAGAAATAATGGCCCCAAATCTGCCAATTTGATGATAACTATAAACCCAAAGATGCAGGAATCTCAACAAATCCAAAGTCCAAGAACAGGATAAAAACTCCATCAAGGCATATCATAATCAAATTGCTCCAAACCAGCAATAAAGAGAAAATCTTAAAAGCAACCAGAGGAAAACAAACACATCATGTACAGAGGAACAAAGATAGAATGGCAGCAGATTTCTCACCAGAACAAATGCATGCAAGAAAGCAATAGTACAACATCTTTAAATGACTGAAAGAAAAAATCTGCCAACCTAGAAGTCTATGCTGAGCAAAAATAATTTTTTAATGAAAGCAAAATAAAGATAATTTCAGACATACACAAGCTTAAAGAATTTACTAACAGATTTGCACTATAGGACATGTTAAAGGATGCTATTTATATAGAAGGAAAATGATTTCAGGTAAAAATATGGATCTATACAAAGGAATGAAGAGCACTGGAAAGGTTAACTACATGAATTAATAGCTAAGATTTTTTCTTATTATTTATAATTCTTTAAATTGTAATTTATATCTAAACAAAATAAAAATGATGTGTTGTGGGATTTATAACATATGTATGAATAAAAGTATGACAGCAACATAAAGGCCACAAGGAGAGCTATTATTATTATTATAAGGCTCCTATTCCATATGTGAATATACATGACATAACATCACATGGAGGTAAACTGTGATAAGTTAAATATGTATACTGTAAAACCTAAAGCAACCACTAAAATAACAAAGGCTTATGGCTAAAACTTCAACAAAGGGGGGGGGCGCCTAGGAGCTCAATTTGTGAAGTGTCTGACATCAGCACAAGTCATGATCTTGCACTCAGCAAGGAGTCTGCTTGTCCCTCCGCCCTTCCCTCCACTCATACTCTCTCAGAGAAATAAAATCTTGAAAAATAAGTAAATAAATAAATAAAAATTCAACAAAGGTGTTAAAATGGAAACATAAGAAACATAAGAATTACTCAGTTAATACAATAGAAGGCAGAAAAAGAGGAGGAAATATACCCAAAGAACAGGTAGACAAATAGAAAAACACAGCAAGAGCACTGGGTGTTATACCCAACTGATAGTGTTGAACACTACATCTGAGACTAATGATGTGTTGGCTAACTGAATTTAAATTAAAAAAAAGAAAAACATAGCAAGATTATAGACTTAAACCTAACCATATTGATAATCACACTATACGTAAACAGTCTAAACACAAGGCAGAGATGGTCGGATTGGATTAAAAAGCAACACCCAACTATTTGCTGCCTACAAGAAATGCAGTTTAAATACAAAGAAATTCATAGGCTAAAGGTAAAAGGAAGGAAATACACATTCTATGCCAACACTGGTCAAAAGAAAGCTCAAGTGGCTATATTAATATCAAAGTAAATTTCAGAGAAAAAACTATCTCCAGTGATGAAGTAAATCATTTTGTAATGATGAAGGTGCTGGTTCATTAAAAGAACGTAAGAATCCTAAGCACTTTTGAACTTAAAACAGAGCTTGAAAATACAAGAAGCAAAAACTGTTAGAATAGCAAGGAGAAATAGACAAATCCACAATTATGGTTGGAGATTTCAATGACTCTTTTTCAATATTTGATAGAGTAAGTGGACAGAAAATCAACAAAAATACATCAGACTTGAGCAACATTGGGGCGCCTCATGGCTCAGTCTATTAAGCGTCTGCCTTCAGCTCAGGTCATGATCCCAGGGTCCTGGGATCGAGCCCCACATAGGGCTCCCTGCTGAGTGGGGAGTCTGCAAAGAAAAAAAAAAAAAAAAAGACTTGAGCAACATTATCAACCAACTTGACCTAACTGGCATTTATTGAACATTTCACCCTACAACCAGAAAAGTACACATTCTTTGCAAGTGCACATGGAATATTTATCAGGATAAATCATATTCTTGGCCAGAAAACAAGTATCAGTAAGTTTTAAAGGATTCATATGATTCAGAGCATGCTCTCTGGCTACAGTGGAATTAAATGACAAGTCAATAACAGAAAGATAATCTGGAAAATCTCCTGTTATTTGGAAACTAAATACCCTTCTAAATAACTATGGATCAAAGAAGAAGTCAAAGAGGAAAGTAGAAAGTTTTCTGAATTGAAGGAAAATGAATACATTCTGTATGGGAATTTGGGGGTGGGGGGTTGCCATTTGTTATGCACTGAACTGTGTTCCTCCAAAATTCATATGTTGAAGGCTTGACCCCCAAAGTGACTGTATTTGGAGATGGGGCCTTTAGGGAGGTGATCAAGGTTAAACAAGGTCATAAGTGTGGAGCCCTAACCTGACAGGGTGGTGTCCTTCTGAGAAGCGGGAGAAACACCACAGGTCTCTCTCTCTCCACACATGTGGAGGAAAGGCCATGTGAGGACCCAGCAGGTCACAGGTTGCCGGAAAACCAGGAACAGAGCTCTCCTCAGAAACCAACCCTAAAGCCACCTTGATCTCAGTTGTCTAGCCTCCAGAACTGTGAGAAAATTAATTCTGTTTTTAAGCCACCTGGTCTGTGGTATCTTGTTATGACAGTGAGCTGACAAATACACCATTAAAACAGTACCTGGGGGGAAATTTATAACATTAAACGCCTATACTAGAAAAAAAAAGAACAATCTCAAATTGATGACCTAAGCATCCACTTTAAGAAACCAAAGAAAGAAGAGCAAGTTTAACCCAGAAGAAAGGAAATAATCATGATTAAAGTGGAAATCATCGAAATAGAAAACAGAAAAGAACAATAGATTAAAATCATTAAAACCCAAAGCGGATTTTTGGAGAAGATCAGGGAAATGAATAAACCTGATCAGGAGAAAAGAAAAGACACAAATTACCAAACTCAGGAACAAGACAGTGATATCACCAAAGACTCTGCAATATTAAAAAGATAGTAAGGCAATATTATGAACGGCCTTATCCCTGCAAATTAGACAATTCAGATGAAATGCACAAATGCCTGATTGACACAAACCATCCGAGTTCTCTAAAAAAAGAAATTGATAGCCTGAATAGCTTCCTCTGTCATCTGTTTATCTACCTATTCTCCATTCATCAT
The DNA here is from genome assembly GCF_002201575.2 of Neomonachus schauinslandi. NCBI lineage: Eukaryota > Metazoa > Chordata > Mammalia > Carnivora > Phocidae > Neomonachus > Neomonachus schauinslandi. Next base: position 3,447,414 of record NC_058411.1, on the reverse strand, counting down.
CTTTATCAATTAAAGAAATAGCATCGACAGTGAAAGGCCTTCCCTCAGAGAAAACCAGTGAATTCTACACAGGAGGAGATGATACTCATTCTACAAAAACTCCTCCAGAAAACTGAAAAAGAGTGAGTATTTCCCAAATTATATGAAACCAGTATGACCTCAATACGAAAGCGAAAGGTATTACCCCCAAAAAAAAGAAAGAAAGAAAAGAAGAGACCAATATTCCTCCCACACATGGACACTGAAACACAAACACAATTGTAGCAGATAGAGTCCAGCCCCCTGTGGAAGAAGACAGCACCTCATGGCCAGGTGGGGCTCATCCCAGGATACGGGGTTACGTTATTGATGCATGCTACCTCGGAAATGAGTCTCCGAATCATGATGCTGAGGGAGAGGAAGAGGACATAAAATGGGTACACATTCCATGTATGTAAAATGCTAGGAAATCCTACACAATATATAGAACAAAAGCAGATCAATGGTTGCCTGGGGTAGGGGGACCAGGAGAAGGACAAGGAGGATCCCAAACATGAGGAAACTCTTCAGAGCCACATTTGTTTATCTTGATAATGGTGCAGGCTTCCTAGGCATGTGTCGATGTCAAAACTTAGTGAACCCGGGGTGCATGGCTGGCTCAGTCTGTAGAGGCCGAGACTTTTGATCTCAGGGCCATGAGTTCCAGCCCCACCTGGGTGTAGGAATTACTTAAAAAAAAAAACAACTCAGTAAATTGTGCACTTTAAATATGTGCAGTGTCTTGTGCATCAGTGGATTAAAACTCAATAAAGCTATTTGTAAACATAAAATGAAGAGTCCCACATGAGAACGCTTTCTCCTGTCCAAAACCTGCCTCCCCAGCTATCTGCTCTTGAATGTTGAATCACTGGGCAGGCTGATACTAACAGCCCCCCACCCCAGGATGCCTGCCTTCCACAAGTTCCAAGAGGCTGGGATGGGCCAGGGGGCACCTGGGGCCCAGCTGCAATTTGGTTTAAAAAGCCAGAGTTGAAGAAAGAAGAAGAAGAAGAAGAAGAAGAAAAAGGAGAAGGAGAAGGAGAAGGAGAAGGAGAAGGAGAAGGAGGAGAAGGAGAAGGAGAAGGAGAAGGAGAAGAAGAAGAAGAAGAAGAAGAAGAAGAAGAAGAAGAAGAAGAAG
>NC_058411.1:3425581-3446248 GCF_002201575.2 Neomonachus schauinslandi | reverse complement strand
AAGAAGAAGAAAAAGAAGGAGAAGAAGAAGAAGAAGAAGGAGGAGGAGGAGAAGAAGAAGGAGGAGGAGAAGAAGAAGAAGAAGAAGAAGAAGAAGGAGGAGGAGGAGGAGGAGGAGGAGGAAGAGGAGAAGAAGAAGAATTTTTTTAAAAAGAGGGGTTCCTGGGTGGCTAAGTCAGTTGAGTGTCAGTCTCCAGCTCAGGTCATGATCTTGGGGTCCTGGGATTGAGCCCCATGTCGGGCTCCCTACTCAGTGGGGAGTCGGCTTCTCCCTCTGCCTCTGCTCTCCGCGCCCCACCCCCGCTTGTGCTCGCTTGCTCTCTCTCTCTCAAAATAAATGAATAAAAAAATAAAAATAAGATAAAAATAAATTAAAAGCCAGAGTTACTTGTTTCTAAGAGGCCCTAAGCCTGAAGCTGCCCGTGGTTAGGGCCAAACTCTTTTCTCCTTACGCTTTATACATTTTTCTTCTAGAACTCTCAGTGGCTTTGCCCCTCCTCCCAGAGAGAGTGATTTTGGCGTAACTCCTAAAGAAACGCCACCTGGTTTTTGAAGCTCTTAGCAACTGGGACCAGGGCTCATCAAACTTGGGTGCCCATCGGCATCAGAGCCGGGGAGGTGGGGTGGGGGGCGGGTGCTGTTGAATAAAAGCTCTGCAGTGGACGCAGGAATTTGTGTTTGAACAAACTCCTCCCCCCCCCCCAAGAGATTCTGTTTGTAAATCCCTCACTTGGGACCTGGGTGACCAAAACAGCTATCACAGCTGCGCCCCTAAGTACAAGTGGAAATAAGCTACTTTTCCCTGAATTCTCCCCCACATGGAGGCCCAGAGGAGGAGCCAGAGGAGGTCAATGTTCAACAATAAAAGGAAGAATTGCTTCAGTGGAAGCATTTAAGACATGAGTCACGGGCCAGGGGTGCGGAGGGCATGGGAGGAAGATGGGCCTCCGGGCCCCTCAGTGCCCAGCAGGGACCGGACAGCCTCGGCCTGGCCCGACGGAGCCTGTTTTTACCTTTCAGATGGAAGAGACGGCTATCTATCGCTAGCAGAACATCATTCTCCCCGCCTTCCTCGTTTAAATGCTTTTGAGAGGTGGCAGGAGGGAGCTCTAGGCTAGAATATACCCTTTGCCCACCTGTGAAAGCAGAAGAGGGGCAGCCTGGGAGAGACAAGAAGGCAGGAGGATGGAGCCGTCCCCTAGTGGCCGCAGACCGCCAATGGGGGTCTCACCACGGGGCAGGTGCCCCGGAGATGCTGTGGTGCTGACAGCAGCCAGCCCCCTGCAGCAGAAGTAGGGAGAGCACAGGACACCTCCCACTGCCCATCCCGCAGACCCGCCTCCTCGGAAAGTGATGCGTCCACCGTTTGGACCCAAAAGCCTGCTGTTGCCCGTTGTACAGGAAGACCTTTGTGTCGCGGAAAGACCTTGGACTTTGCATCTGACGGTCTCGGGCTCAAATTCCAGCGTTATCATTTACAGGCTCAAAGATACCTTTCCTGGGGAGCTAAATAAGCTTACCGTGGGGTCTCTGCCCTACGCCGACCTTCCCAAGGCCCTGGACCTCACTTTGTAATAGGCATTCTCTCCCTTCCAAGACCCTCCCTAACTGAAAAGCTTTAGGACCCACAAATCTGGGTCCACCCCTAGGAGGTGCCCAGGTGTACAGCATGGGGATGATAATGACCACCTTGGAGGGTGGTCCCAGGGGTTCACCAGAGGGCCTGGGTGCTGGTGCCCAGTTAATCACCGGCGTGCGCAGCATTCCCCTTGACCACAGGGACCAATGCCATTTGCATTTCTCTCTAAAACTTGGGGCTCTGGAGAGAAAATCATGTCACGGGGCTACCTTCGCCAGTACGTCTCAGCAGCTCTGGGAGGCAAAGCATTTCAATATTTAGACACTGCAGTCTCCTGATGGGTGCTGGGATCAGTTTGCGAAGGGAGAAGAATAGAAAGCAGCACATCTATTATTTCACAGATTGTTCCTCCCAGGTAAACATGCCTAATTATATCTGCATAACCAATGAACACTACGTCCGCATTGTCTCTGGGGCCTCGGCTCCGCAATGCGCTCTATCTCCATGGCACCCCACCCACCATCACAGAGCACCGCTGATAATGACGGGGGCCAGATGCAGTCATGCATCTAACGTGCAGCAACATGTGTGATGAACAACAGGACAGAACCAGCTGCGTTCGCTTGGTCGGCTTGCATTCTATTAGCCCCATTTCCATCGAGTCCAGTTACTTATTGCTGCCGAACGCATCACCCCAAAACTTAGCAGCTGAAGACAACAATAAGCACCTTACAATAAGTATTGTGTTATCAGCTCCCCAGCGCAGTGGGGGCGACTGGGCTCAGCTAGGTGGTTCTCGCTCCCTTGGGGCCTCTCGGGGCGGTTGAGGTCTGGGGCTGGGTTAGAGCCGCCAGAAGCCTCCCTCACTCACGCAGTTGATCCTGTTGGTCCTGCCTGTCAGCTGGGGTCTCAGCTGGGGGTGCTCCTGGTTGGGAAGGCAGGAACTTGTAGAACTCCAGGGAAAACTGTCCCTGGTTTCATTCTGGAGTGGGGCACGGGGTGGGGTGGGGGCAAGAGATGAGGCTAAAAAAGCCGGCAGAAGCCAGGTGGCCAAGGGCCTCGGAAGCCCAGCCCGGGGGCTGACTTCATCCTGAAGCTACCTGGTTTCAGTCGGGAAGTGACACGATCAGATTTGGGGTTTTTTTTGGGGGGGGGCCTGGGTGGCTCAGTCATTAGGCGTCTGCCTTCGGCCCAGGTCATGATCTTAGGGTCCTGGGACCCTGAGACCCATGTCGGGTTCCCTGCTCAGTGGAGAGCCTGCTTCTCCCTCTCGCCTTGCTCATGCTCTCTCTAGCTCTCTGTCTCTCTTGCACGCGCTCACCCTTTCTCTCAAATAAATAAGATCTTAAAAAAAAAAAAGATTTGGGTTTTTGATGGGTGGTTCTGGCTGCCCCTTAAACAGCGTTTCCCTGACCCTCTGGCCTAGACTTGTGTACCTCGCAGTGTGATGGCCTTTAGGAGGACCCTGGAAAGTGACGTAGGGTTTGAGGACAAGGAATTGCAGGATCCAGATATCCAAAGTGTGGTCTAGAAGGGCATGGGGTGTGGGCTCCCGGTGGCTTTGTGCCCCTGGCCCTCCCAGAGCTGCCGGGCCAGCGTGGAGCCCTCAAAAGCACAGGGCCCTGAGCATGGCCCCCAAATGCCCCCCAGGTTTCAGGGTGGTAATGTATCCAGGGGAATCCTTACAAAGTAGGACAATCTAACCCAGCAACCATTTTCTTTTCTTTTTTTTTTTTTTTTAAGATTTTATTTATTTATTTGACAGAGAGAGACACAGCGAGAGAGGAAACACCAGCAGGGGGAGTGGGAGAGGGAGAAGCAGGCTTCCTGCAGAGCAGGGAGCCCGATGCGGGACTCGATCCCAGGACCCTGGGATCATGACCTGAGCTGAAGGCAGTCGCTTAACCGACTGAGCCACCCAGGCGCCCGCAACCATTTTCAACATAGCTTTATGTTAAAGACTCAATAAAATCCGTTCATGAAATTGACATAATATCCACAGAGCCTATAGTTATTTCCTGGTCCCCGACTTTTCAGGGCTCGGGGGCCCCTGAAACCCTAGGTCCCTAACGTTGCGGTGGCCTGGCTGGGACACCAGCTGGGAGGCAGATGCTGTGATCCTGGGGAGGGCAAGCAGCGGGAGCTGAGCCAACCACACTAGGGTTTCACCAAATGGTGCTCAGAACCCTGCCTCCCTCTACACACTGGTGGCTTTCCTAATCGGTCACAAGCACTTTGCAGAGAACATGAAATCTGTCATCTTCTGTTTGCAGTGCCTGCCTGCTGGTGGGTGGAGACAGGGAGGTGGGGCTCCTGGGGTTCCCACCCGGGGCTCCTGGGCAGTGGAGGGCAGGAGGCGTCTCCTGCTCTGGATGCTTCTCCGGACAACCCTGGGCACAGCTCTCTCTTAGCTTACAATGCCTTTCCTAGAGGGAAGGCTCCTGATTCCTCCCTCCCCAGGGCTCATCACACAGGGAAAGTCCTTCTGCCTCCTCTTTATCAGCTCCAGAAAACCTCTCTCAGCCCGATTTGTGACTTTGAACTCCCGCCCTGCTTGAGGTTCAGGGCGTGACCTATCTTCTCATAAGCTATACCCCTCCCTTTCACCTTTGGACTCCTCATCAATCCCTCCTCACCTTTCCCCCACCTTATGTGAACTGCCTGGGTCTTCTCCCCCCACTCAGAATTTAGAACCTGACTGCGAAGGATTTCGTACCTGAAAGAAACCGTTCCTGCAATCTCAATTGCAACATGAGCCCACCCGCAAGCAATGCTGGGGATGTCCTGTCACCCCACTGCTGGGGCCTCCCCTCCACCAGGGCTCACGCTCCGTCGGGGCACAGCGTTCTCTCTGCTCTGCATTTCCACAGCACGGACTGTCCCTCGGCCTCATCGGCAGGGAGGGGCCTCATGGGCAGTGGGAAAGTGTGGGGTCCCTGGTGGGGGCTCATCCTAGTCGTGTGACCCGGACATTCTGTTAGCTCTCTCTGACCCCACGGCCACCAGGCCACCTCGCCTGCTGCTATGGATCAAATTGTGTCTCTCCCCCCGCCCCCCCAAAGAAGACATGCTTGAGTCCTGACACCGAGGACCTCAGAACGTGACCTTATGTGGAAATAGGGTCTTTACAGAGACGATCAAGTTAAAATGAGGTGATTAGGGTGGGTCCTAATCCAATAGGACTGGTGTCCTCCTAAGGAGAGGCTGGGACACAGACACCCATGGACAGTGGGAAGACACAGAGAGAAGATGGCCATCTGCAGTCCCAGGGAGGAGGTCTGGGACAGAACCTCCCGTCGAGGCCCTCAGAAGGAGGCAACCCTGCCAACACCTTGATTTCAGACCCCTTGGCTCCAGAACTGTGAGCCAACACATTCCTGTTTTTTAAGGACCCTGTTTTGCGGTACTTTGCTACGGCAGCCCCAGGACGCTAATGCACCTGCCCTGTTAACGTCCCAGAAGGAGAGAACCGTGCAGAGGTGCTGTGCACAGTGAGTGCTGTCAATCCATTCATGCCAGGAGCAACCATGGAGCGCCTACTGTGTGCCAGGGCCTGAGTCTGGGTGCCTGGGTCTGCAGGACCGACTTCATGAGGTCCTTTATTCGCTCCCTTGATGTGAGTCCCTCTCCCAACCCCCTGTGAGGTGGAGCCCTCTCAGTCCTCACAGCTCCTGGTTCATCATTAAGCACAGAGTAAGTACTGAATAAATGCCCATAAAAGTGTATGGATTTGTAATAGCTGCAGGTTATTTAGCATACAAGTCTGTATGTGGGTGTGCTGAGTATTTTATAGTCTTGGGCAACATCCAGAAAAACGAATCATAGTTTAGGTCCAAAATAGCCTCGCTTATTTTTGTGCTATGACAGGCCAGCCTTGTTTTGGGGGGCATAGGACATTGGGCCCCAAGTGACAGCATCTCCGTTTGCTCTCACGGCCTCACCCCACCTTGCATGGGTGCAGATCATGGCTTTGGAGAGTGTTTCGAAGTGAGGTTACGTGTTCTTGGTGTAGCTGACTGTTGATAAAAGACATTTCATGCAATGCTTCGTGCAGAATCTCAGTAATTCTAATACCCCTGGAAGTCATTTTAAAATGGCCTTTTGAGAGCTCTGCTTTATTCTTCAATAAGAAAGAAAGAAAGGAAGAAAGAAAAAGAAGGAAGGAAGGAAGAGAGAGAGAAAGGAAGAGAGAGAGAAAGAAAGAATGAAAGAAAGGAAGGAAGGAAGGAAGGAGGGAGGGAAAAAAAGGGCAACACATTCAGGGCAAAAGCAGCCCCTGCAGCAGGTGGACATCGAGTGACGCAGGGCAGAAGGGTTTTGGGCATGACAAGAACGAGAATGCCAAGCACATAAATTAGAATGCCATCTTTCCCCTGCAAACAGTGAATAATTCTAGATGCCGAGTGTCTCAGGGAAGATCTGCTGGGCATATGGCCCCTCTTTCCCTTCATGCCACTTTTCTTTGCCCCTCCAGGGTGCAAGGAAACCAGCGTGAGTCAGCAGCTGGCCACGGCGCGCCGACACATGAGAAATAAGTGAGGACATGTTTTCAAGTTCCTGGGGAATGCGCCACCATGCTCAATCCAAAACACATTTACTGAGTGGCTAAAATATGCCAGGCCCCATGGGAATACGGGAAGGGCCCTTCACGCAAGGAGCACATGACAGCCCAGTTCCACGATCACTTATTGAGTGACTTCTGCATACCAAGCGCGGTAGGGTCGGGCAGTGGGGAGACCAAGACGAATGTGCTGTGATTCCTGCCCCTAACAGAGTTACAGATTCATGAGGGAGAGAGATTCATAAAGAGTCACATCTTATTTTTCCTTCTGCAGCACTGTCTAAAGGAGGCACAAGTAATTACACCCATATTACAGATGTGGCCACTGTGATCTAGAGGTCCAGCCTGTGGGGGGGGAGGGTAGGCAGTAAGAGAGGTGGCGTGCGGACCTAGCCTGGCTCCACGCACTGGGCTGACGTGGCGGCCCCAGCAGACGAGACGAGAGGCGAGAGATCCCAGGCAAGAGATGAGGGGTGGACAGGTAAGGGGCCCACGAGAGTGCCGGAAAGGGCGGAAACCGCAGAGCAGGGAGTGACTCCCAGGGGAGAAGGGGAGAGGCGGCGGGGATGGGGTGGACTTTGAGCTGAGTTTGAAGACCAAGGAGGATTTCAACAAGTCAGGAGGCCGGGGAAGCCCAGGGCAGGGGGAGGCCGGAGCAGACCACGGGGGTGGGGGTGGGGGCGTGCTGGGGGAGCTGGGGGCGGGTGTGTGGATGGAGCATGGGCAGGGGCAGAGCTCACAGGGCCCTGCTGGCAGGCCGCAGGGTCACATTTGTCTTGCGGGTGCCATCGGAGACTCTGAAGAGGGATGTGACCCGATCCAGCCTGTGTCGGGGCAGGTCAGTGACAAGGGCGGGCAGAATTGATCAGGTGAGAAATCGATGGACATCCAGGGGCCAAAGACTCCTGATACTCCAACTCTCTCTTACGGGGAGCAGATGACCAAACTAGGACACTGACCGAGGAGACTGGGGCCAGGCCCCACGGGCCAGAACAAGGGCAGACGTTCCAGCCAAGGTGGCCAGTGGTGGAAAGATCTGGAGAGACAAGGCTCTCAGTGGCCACCAACATCTAGTCTGGGCATCCAGGTCCACCAGTCCGAAGATGCAAACAGGAGACCCTGGCAGAGTCAGAAGATGGCAGAGCTGCAGGACGACCCTGGGCAAGACCCCACATGGCACTGGGGGGTCTTTGCCTTGGCAACGTGGTGGTGGGTGGTGTGAGCAGCACATGCGGTCTCAGGGAGCAGCCCTCTCCGGAGTTCAACAGAGAGAGAGAATAAGGACTTGGACGAGGAAGGGAATGAAGAAGGGATGAAGAAGGTAGCTCTGATCATAGTAGTGGGGCAGGAGATTAGGCAGAAAAAGCCATCTCCTGGGTAGGAGGGTCCATGGAGAGAGCCACAGGAGCGAGTCACAGGTGCCACGGCTCGTCACAGAACAATGTTAGGGACGTTCAGCTATGAAACTGCAGGTTTAGCGTGATCGCGTTTGTGCCAGGGGAAAAAATACACATATGTGCACCAGAAAAAAACTGGAAACGTACGCACAAAACATGGACAGCGGTCTTTAGAAGATGGGGCTATGAAAATTGTGAACTCTTCTTTCTCTCGTTTACCTGTGCTTGCCAAAATCTGTGCAGTTAGTACTTTTCTTTTGGCGTGAGTTAGATTTTGAGAAAAGAAGAGGCACGCAGCTGTAACCAGGCCTTCCTCATCACGTCAAAGCCAATTCAAGAGGCAGTCTATAAAATGCTTACAGTATTACCGTGCTGATCAGTGTCGCCTCAGGAGCAGAAGGAGCCTGGAAATAATGAGGACGTGAAATTAGCCAGTCAGTACCAGCAGCAATTTGTGATGGAAAAAAATAGCCCAAGTCAACTTTATGTCCAGCCACGATCGCTGTGAAAGCTACCAACTAGCATTCCAGCTTCTTCCATCCACCTCTGTACACATCAGCCCTGTTCTTCAGCCAGAGCGACCCCTTTCATCGTCTAAGTCAGACTGCATTGCTGATGTCAGTTTATGCCTCGGGGCCTTTGCAATGGTTGGTCCTTAGGCTGCAGTGCTCTTTCCTGGTATCTGACATGGCTGACTCCCTCCTCTGATCTCGGTTCAAACTCTACCTTCTCAGAGAAGCCTCCCCTGATCATTGTAGGTAAAGTAGCCACCATCCCCCAGCAGACACCCTATCGAGTCTAACCTCACACTGTCCACAGAATTTTCTGTGATGATGGGAATGTTCCATATCTAACACTGTCCAATCAGTAGCCACTAGACACTGGCTACTGACCACTAGGAATATGGCTCTCATGACTTTTAAATTTTGTTTCATTTTGATGAATTTAAACCTAATTGTCCACATGGAGAGGGGCTGCTGTATTGGACAGCATGCACTAACCCACTACCCGTCTTGTTTTGTTTCTGCTTTTCTGGTAGCATGTCCGAGTCTGAAATGATCTCACTCGTGTGTTTGCTTACAAATTCATTGTCTGTCTTCCCCCATTAGAACGTAAGTTCTGTGAGGGAAAGGGCTTGTCTGTCTTCTTCACCGCTATAATCCAACCCCAGATATGCAAGGTAGCGGAGCAAATAATAAGAGAGAAGGCGGACTTTCAAGTTATTGCCTTTATTTTGATGATTTGGCTCCATCTTGTACCATATAACCATTGCCAAAAGTGCTGTATAACAAAAACACCAAAAAAAGCAGTGACTTAAACACTCTTTCCTCTCACAGATCTGTGGGTTACGGAATGGTCAGCTGATCCAGGCTGGGTTTGGTGGAGATCACTCTCGCATCCATGGCTGCCTAGGGCTGGCTAACGTACACTGAATTGGCAGGGATGGCGCTGCTCCAAAAAGCACCCTCCTCCAAGGACCAGCGGCTGGCCTGGGCACACTCTTCCCATGACCCTGGCAGACACACTCGGAGCAAAGAGAAGCATGCAAGGCCTGTTGAAGCTGAGGCCTGGGAACGGAAACACCTTCGCTTCTGCCCCATCCTACCGGCCAACGCCAATCCGTGCTGGACCCAAAGGGACGCACGCTCTGCCCACAGTGGGAGCGCCCTGAAAAAGCACATGGTGAAATGTGTGGACCCCGAGAGATGGGAAGACTGGGAGCCATTAACACCATCTCCCTGTGTTACTGTTGTAGCGGCCCGGGCTGCTCACGACCCCGAGATCAAGACCTGAGCCGAGATGGAGTGGGACGATAACTGACTGAGCCATCCCAGTGCCCCCAGTTTTTATTTAAGATCAAGAGAGCTAATGCGTGGAAAGACTGTCTACACGGTCATATTTCTATCTCAGCGTGAATGAGTTGCACACTCTTCTCAGAGATCAGGTTTGCATTAGGGCCATGTAGGCAGGAAAGGAAGGCACAAAGGGACATTAGGGTCACCCAAAAAAAACTTGCTCTTGCTTCAAAATGTTGACTCAGACCAGCATCCGGAGTCATCATCAAAAGCTGAGGGCATTACTGTCTCCAGAAGTGTTACCTCGAGAAAGACACAACAACCTCAAACAAATCAAAGGAAACATCAGACAACAAAAATTAGGAATATTCAATTTTAAAATGGAAGGAGGAGCTGTACTTTTTAAAGATGTCAATATCAAGGGGCACCTGGGTGGTCCAGTCAGTTAAGTGTCTGACTCTTGATCTCAGCTCAGGTCTTAATCTCTGGGTAGTGAGTTCAAGCCCCGTGTTGGGCTCCACGCTGGGCATGGAGCCTGCTTAAAAAAAATTAAAGTTTTTAGAAAATAAAAAATAAATAAAAATGTCAATATCAATAAAGACAAAGAAAGGCTGTAGAAAAATTCCAGATTGAAGGAGGCTAAAGAGACTTGGGTATTCAAGGCAACACCTGACCCTGGGTTGGATTCTACACGAGAGGAAAACAGTGTGGTGGGAAGTCTACCTCAGTCAACTGACAAAACTAAAATATCAACATAAATTCATGCATTGCACTTATGAAAGAGAATGTCCCTATTCTTAGGAAATACGAAGGCAAGTATTTGGGGAGAAAGGGCCATAATACAAGTGGTTTATTCTCAAATGGATCAGAAAAAAAGACGATGGTAGACAGACAGACAAAGCAAATGGGGAAAAACATTAAAAATAGGTGAATCTGAGTAAAGGGTATATGAGTGTTCTCTACACTGGTTTTATTTTTGTAGCTTTTTGTAAATTGGAAGGAATTTCCAAATATATATTTAAGAGAAAAAAAGCTGATGAGATGGTTATAGAATAGACGGAATAAAATACAGCTAGCTTTTAGTATTTGTATCTTGTTTCCAGTGCAAGTCACCGGTGGGCACCCACACACACGCACACACAGTTGGCTAAATGGCAGCTGATCGTACTGACATCATCACAGTGTTCTTTAAGCAACTACCAACCACATGTCAGACATGTTCACATGTCACAGAAGCCTGACAACAGCCTGGAGGGGTGGCTGCAATGATTTCCACTTGCATGAGAGCAGGAGGCCCACTTTGGTGTAAACCCCCGTCCTAGAATGGTTCAGATGTGTTCCCACAGACTCATGCCCATGGCCAAAGGAAAGTCACAATCAGAAACTCTTCTTTCCTAAAATCTTCGTGAGACCCCAGGAGCTCCAGGCCGAGGGGCAGCCCTGCTCGGAGAGTGGGAGGCCGATCAATGCCAAGAGAGGGTCCTTACCATGTCGGGGAGGGTGCAGGGCTTCGGGGCCCCACTGGCATCCCATGCCTGGGTGTGCACACGCTGTGACTCACAGTGCCCCTGTAGGCCACAGCAGCCTAGAAATGCCCTCCCCTGTGCCTCCTAGAAGGCCCAGAGTGGAGAGAGGGAAAGGATGTGTAGGTACCAGGTGGTACAGAGAGGACAGGAACAACAGCGCCCCTGCCACCACCCTGGCTTCTAATTCATACCCGGCACAGGACTAGGACATGACTCGGGCAGCCCAGTGCAAAATGGGCATGTGGGGCCCATTTGTGGGTCCAAAAATATTAATAATTTCCAGATGATAATGTCTGAGCATCAAACAAACATGGGGCCTTCTGCACGTGGCCCGGGGTGACCACACAGGTCACAGACCCATGAAGCCAGTTCTGACCAGACCTCGTGCTGGGAACTTTATATAAGTTTTTTCTCATCTCTTTACAAAGATCTTCAAGGGGGCATTTTTAAAAATTTTTATTTTAGGGGTGCCTGGGTGGCTCAGTTGGTTAAGGGACTGCCTTCGGCTCAGGTCATGATCCTAGAGTCCTAGCATCGAGTCCCGCATCAGGCTGCCTGTTCAGCTGGAGGTCTGCTTCTCCCTCTGCCCCTCCCCCCTCTCATCTGCTCTCTCTCTAACAAATAAATAAAATCTTCAAAAAATAAATAAATAAATTTTATTTTAATTCCAGTTAGTTGACATAGTGTTATATTAGTTTCAGGTGTACAATATAGTGATTCAGCACTTCCATACACAACCCACTGCTCATCACGACAAGTGCTCTCCTTAATCCCCATCACCTGTTTCCCCCGTCCCCCCCTGACCCTTCAAGGAGGCATTTGTAATCTCCACTGAGTTGATGAGGAAGCTGAGCCCCACAGTGGTTAAGTGAACAAGACATAGCTAGTAGGGCTCAGTAAAGAATGAATGAATGAATGAATGAATGAAGCAGATGGCTCTGACTTCAAAGCTAGTGCTGTTTTGGCACACCACAGGTTCACTGAGGAACCCCCTTGAGGACTCTAGGAGCTTCTTGGGCCGAATTAGCGGAATCCTGGGTCTGACTGTTTTTTTCTGACCTGGCTTTGTACGCAGATTATCACATCTCTAAGAGGCCCCAGAAACTCAGCCCTGCAAACTTGCACAAGATGTGCAAACAGCAAGTGGCAAGACTCGGGATCCTCTGTACCAATTCTCTGTCATTCCCATGAATTCACAGCTGCCAGGGCCTGTAGACCTTCCTACCTAGGAACTTACCATATGAAAGACCCCTCTGTCGTTAGTCCTAGATCCGTCTACTCTGAGTCAGAACTCATGGTTCTATAAGCCTGCTGCACATTCTACATCTTATTACACACCTGAAATGGTAGCAACTCTTCTTTATCTTCTGAGTAAATCTGATATCTAGAAAAGCCAAAAGTCATTGTATGCCAAGTTAAGTTGAGAATATTTTTGAGGCTTGCTTGTTTTTTCCTGTTTAAGAAGAAAACATATATAGCAATAAAGTAATGACTTCAGAGTTTACTCTTCCAAAAACATGTTCTAACAATCTTCTGAAGAAAGTGCATGGTTATAAAAGGTACATAATCTTTGAAAATGAAGGACTAGTCCTCTGGAGGGGAAATTTGTTGCAAAAGTTAAAACATTCATTCTAAAAAGACAGTCTCATTGAGTCAATAACCAAAAACCTCTCAACAAAGGAAAGCCCCAGGACCAGATGTCTTCACTGGCAAACCCTACAAACATTTAAAGAAGAATTAACACCAGTCCTCGAACTCTTCCAAAAAACTGAAGAGGAAAGAACACTTCCCAACTCATCCTATGAAACTAGCATGATACCAAAGCCTGACAAATTCGCTATAATAAAGAAAATTATAGACCAATATCCCTGATGAATATCAATGCAACAATTTTCAACAAAATACTAGCAAAAAGATTTCAGCAGTACATTAAAGAGACTATACACCATGACCCATTGGAATTTATTTCTGGAATGCAAAGCTGGTTCAATGTATAAAAATCAATTGATTTAATACACCACTTAACAGAATATAGAAGAAAAAAAGCACATGATCATCTCAATTGATACAGAAAAAGCATTTGACAAAATTTAATACTCCTTGATAAAAACACTCAATAAACTAAGAATAGAAGGAAACTACTTCACTATACTATTGGCTGTTTATAAAAAGCCAATATTTCACTTCATACTCAATGGTGAACTGAAAGTTTTCCCTCTAAGATCAGGAAGAAGACAAGAATGATGGCTTTTGCCACTTCTATTCAACACAGCACTTGTTCCAATCAGAACAACTAAGCAAGAAAAAGAAAACAAGGGCATCCAAATTGGAAAGGAAAAAGTAAAATTATCTCTGCAGACATGATCTTATATGTAGAAAACCCTGACGATTCCATTTTTTTAAACCGTTAACTAATCAGTGAGGGGGCACCTGGGTGGCTCAGTCATTAAGCATCTGCCTTTGGCTCAGGTCATGATCCCAGGGTCCTGGGATCGAGCCCCACATCGGGCTCCCTGCTCAGCGGGCAGCCTGCTTCTCCCTCTCCCTGCTTGTATTCCCTCTCACTCTCTCTCTCTCTGTCAAATAAATAAAATCTTAAAAAAAAAAACTAATCAATGAATTCAGCAAAGTTGCAGGATACAAAAATCAACATATAAAAATCAGTTGTGTTTACATGGACTAAAATCAAACAATCCATAAAGGAAATTAAGAAAACAATTCCATTTACAATAGCATCAAGAAGAATAAAATATTTCAGAGTAAACTTAACCAAGGAGGTAAAAGATTTATACACTAGAAACTGCAAAACATTGCTGAAAGAAATTAAAGGCAACACAAATAAATTGAAAGACATCCTGTGTTCATAGATTGGGAAGCTTAATGTTCTTAGGATATCAAAACTACCCAAAGCAATATACAGATTTAATGCAATCCCTATCAGAATCCCAATGGAATTTTTTGAAGAAATAGAAAAATTCATCTTAAAATTCATGTGGAAACTCAAGAGATCCTGAATAGCCGAAGTGATCTTGAAAAATGAAGAACAAAGTTGGAGACCTCACACTTCTGGTTCCAAAACATTATGCAAAGCTGCAGGAATCAAAACAGCAAGCTGGCATGAAGACAGGCATAAAGGACAGTGAAATAGAATAAAAAGCCCTGAAATAAACCCTCACATAGACAGTCAAACGGTCTTCAACAAGCGTGCCAAGACCATTCATGGGGAAAGGACAGTCTCTACAAGAAATGGTTTTGGGAAAACTGGATACCCACATGCAAAAGAATGAAATTGGACCCTTATCTTACACCACATATGAGAACTAACTCAAAATGTATCAAAGATCTAAACATGAGTTAAAGCTATAAAACTCTCAGGAAAAAAAAACAGAAGAAAATCTTCCTGACATTGGAATTGTCAATGATTTCTTGGACATAGCACCAAAAACACAGGCAACAAAAGAAAAAAATGGATGACAGCAAAATTTAAAACTTCCGTGCATCAAAGAACACAATCAACAGAGTAGAAAGGCAACCTACAGAATGGGAGAAAATATTTGTGAATCATTTTGGGGTTCATATCCAGAATATGTAAGGAACTCCTACAATTCAACAACAACAAAAAATCAAACAACCCAATTTAAAAATTGACAAAGGACTTGACTAGATATTTCTCCAAGGAGGGTATAAAAATAGCCAAGAAGCATATAAAAAGACGCTCCATATCACTAAGAATTAGAGAAATGCAAATCAAAACCACAATGAGATATCACCTCCTACGACTTAGGTTGACTACTATCAAAAAAAAAAAAAAAAAACAAGTGTTGATGAGGATTTAGAGAAATTGGAATCCTTGTGTGCTATTGATGAGAATGTAAAATGGTGCAGCCACTATGGTGAACAGCATGATGGTTACGTAAAAAATTAAAAATAGAATCACCGTATGACCCAGCAACTCTGCTTCTCGCTGTATACCAATGAACTGAAAGCAGGATCTCAAAGAGATATTTGCAAACCCATGTTCACAGCAACATTATTTACCACAGTGAAGACGTGAAAGCAACCCAAGTGTTCATCAAAGGATGAGGGATAAATAAAAATGTGGTCTATCCACACGATGGAATATTATTCAGCCTTAAAAAGGAAGAAATTCTATCACATGCTACAATGTGGATGAACCTTGAGGATATTATGCCAAGTGAAATAAGCCAGACGCAGAAGGACAAATACTGTATGATTCCACTTACACAAGGTACTTAGAGTTGTCACATCCATAGAGTCGGAAAGTAGAAGGGTGGGTTCCAGGGCTGGGTGAAGCCGGGAATGAGGGATTGTTTCAGTTTTGCAAGATGAAAAAAAAAAACTGGATGTGACTGTGTGAATATATTTAACAGCCCTGAACTGTACATTTTAATGGTTAACATGGTAAATTTTAAATTATGTGTACTTTACCACATTTCAGAATTACTTTCAGAAAGGTCGTCTTACCACTGTTCAGCTCTAACACCGAAGGCGGGTCACGCTGTTGTCCCAGGATAGGGTCATTACCTGGAATTCTGCTCATGACAGCAGACCGTTGCTCTCATCTTTCTTTTTTTTTTTTAATTTTATTTATTTATTTGAGAGGGAGTGCATACAAGCAGGGGGAGGAGCAGAAGAAGAGGGAGCAGACTCCCCGCTGAGCAGGGAGCCCGATGCGGGTCTCTATCCCAGGACCCTGGGATCATGACCTGAGCCGAAGGCAGACACTTAACTGACCGAGCCACCGAGATGCCCCTCTCACCTTTGTAAGACACAGCTGAGCTTTTCTTTTTCTGCAGGTTTTCTGTGACGGACAGGACGATGGTGTGTGTGTGTGTGTGTGTGTGTGTGTGTGTGTGTGTGTGTGTGTGTTTTGCATTCAGCAAACTGTAGAGTTCCATCCAGATGGACCATTTCTTCTTAAATGAAACAGTTCTGGCTTTCACACCCATTACCTTCTGAGGCACTCACAGTAACCACAAAGGGGAAAGGGTGGATTGTATCATATCCGTTTTACGTGGGTTTCGACCAGAGTTTCTCCACCTTGGCACTGTTGACATTTGGGGCGGGAGGATTCTTTGTTGTGAGGGCTTCCCTGTGCGCTGTAAGATGTTTAGCAGCATCCCTGGCTTCTAACCACTACAGGCTAGCAGCACCCCTCCACCCAGTTGTGACAACCAAAAATATGTCTAGACATTGCCAGGTGTCCCCTGGGGAACAAAATCACCCGTTTAAGAACCATCGGTTTAGAGGGTTTGAGTGAGGCGTGGGAATGGGGACAGCTCCCAGACTGTCAGCCCCAGCATGCTTTGCTGTCTCCCATTTGCTTGAGCCCTGCATGCCTCTTTACAGAGACCTTTCATTAATTTATTTCCACTTAGACCTTCTTGACTGAGCCATCTGTTTCCTGCCCGTTCAAACCAATAACCCAAAACTTAGGACAAGAACTCAAACTGGACACTTGAGCACACTGTGCCTACTTAGCAACAACTTGCCTTCCAGCAGGCTTCCCGCTGCCTGCCAGCCTCTGAATGTGCCCTCCTCTCTCCAAAACCTCCTAATCCGCGTCTCTAATGCTCTTAGGGTATTCTTCTCTCTCCATCTTGGGTTATTTCCGTCCTGTCTTTTTGCTTCCATTGGACTTGGGGCTTGGGGAGGGAAAAAGAAAGGGACTGTATTTCACCCCATTTACATGAAAATGAAATTATATTTTGGGTTGTTTCCCTTTTCCTTTAATACTTGGATATGAAATATATTGAAATATTATTTAGAACATTTTTTAGGACTTTCATAGATTGTTTTAGAACAACCTATGAAACTTTAAGTTTTCAGAACCTTCCTAGATTGCTCACCTTTTAGTTTCTTAGGGGAAGGAGGACTCCAGGTATGGTGCCGCAGGACTGGGAGGGGTTTAGTCCTAGCTAGTGGGATCGACTGGCTCATGGCATTTGTCAAAGCTCTTCAAGAGCCAAGCAAGAGGTTTTTCTTCATTTAACAGAGATCTCTGGGCGCCTGTGGACCTTCAGGTGGTGATTTTGAGAGTGTCCTTGGGTCCTTGGAACTGAATAGCACCACTCATCAAACCATTGTCCACTTGGTGGCAGGTAAACTTGCTGCTATGGTCGGCACTCTACACGGGTATTTCATTTCAATGCAAGCTGACTTAAATGTACTCTCTACGCCTCCACGCCAAATCTGCAGGCAAACGTGTAGTGCATGAATAAATAGATCCAACTTCGATAAGAAATTAGTTAATAACATTTCAGTGGAAATGAGGTGAGGAAAGAGGAGGAAGGTAGGTGAGTTGAACTTCTACAGTGGGGAAGGCGTCAGCGGTAGCCTTGAAGAAGTTATTGTCCAGTCCTGACTATGGGCAGCCCCCACGAGCACAAGTAAGGAGTCGGAGCCAGGGGCCTGCTGGGGCTGGTGACATGGACACGGTAGGGGGAGGGGTTGCCAGCACACCCCAAGCTCTGGGGGGGAGACAACAGCCAAAGAGAGGCAGCAGGAGGACAGAGAACAACAGTCTGAGAAGTTGGGCCAAACCACAGAAGCAGCAGAAGCTGCCAACAAACGATGGACCCCTGGGAAACGCAGAAGGCCGAAGATGGGATCGGTACCCCAGGAAAGAGCCAAAAATCCAAGTATGCGAGCTCACTTAAACGCTCAGACAGCCTGGCGGGGCAGGAAGGACATGAAGAAACATAAGCCGCAAGAGCTGGTGTCCAGCGAGCCAAGAGAAGGGGCTTTCTGGGTCGAGGAGACCAGAACTGCAGCCTGGCAGACAGGGCCAGGTTGGGATGGGCCTCAGAGAAGAACATGAGGGCAGGGCCACTGTGTCATAGGCATCCTTGAAGATAAGCCAGTGGAAAGAGCTTCTAATGGCAGATGCAGGAAGGGGCAGCTCGGCTGATTCTGGACCAAGGGTCTTCTCTCTGCCCTGCTTTTATGCACCTCTTCTGCTCCCCAGAATGAAGTAGCAAGTCTCTGCAGGTCTGTGGCTGGTGGCTGCAGTGCAGTCAGAAACCTAGATCCTCTGGGGACCTCTCTGCTCCTCCAGAGAGACCCCAGGGGCATAAATGAAGCAATCCACAATACACAGAAGCATTTCACCATCTCAGAAAAGTGTCCCAGAAAGGTGGATCTGAAGGAAAAAGGTTTTTCTGCAATACGGGCAGTAACTTTATGAACACAGAATACAGGGTTATCTCAGAAGAGATAACCCCAGGCGCGCGCACACACACACCCATACATGCACACACACGAGTATGAACACAATCTCTGTCTCTATATCTCACTGATAGCTTATTTTCAATCCCTTTTTTCAAAAGAAGGAACTCCCTCTATCAGCCAGGACACTGCACCATACCTAGGGTCCTCCGTGAATCTTCCATAACTCACTGCTGGCCGGTATTGGCTATGGGATGGCCCTCGCTAACGTGGGCAATCGAAAGCCAGTTCAACGGCCAGGGAGGAGCATGTGTCAGGCAATGGTGCTGACCCCAGTGCCTCTGGTTACTATGACTTCAAGGTCACTAGGCAGTTTTCCTAGTGTCTCACCCCTATACTTTCTGTCAAATTCAAATTGACCTGATAAATACCTAACCTGACAATACACTGACACTCTATCCTGAATGTCAGATCTGTATTTCCATTGGCCAACTATCAGCATGTTGCAGACACAGCTCAAACTCAAGGTGCCCCCAAACTGAAATCATGTTCCCTGGAAAATTTGCTCTCTGCTGTGTCCCTCTTCTGTCACTGTGTTCCCTGAGCTACACACGTTGGCATTAGCCTTTAGACTAAGCAATTAGACTGAGCAAGTCTACCTCCTGGGTATTTGTGACCCTTCCTCCTGTTGCTGCCATAGAGACACCTCCCCGGCACACACCTGGGCCATAACTCCATCCCTGTTGCTCTCCTGACCTCCTGCCTTTACCCCACCCCCAACATTCCTGCCACAGATGTCTTCCACGTGCACATGTATGTCACTCCCTAGTTTAATATCCTTCAGGGACCCCGAATCACATTCAAAAAGAAGTCTAATTCCTTGGCAAGGCCAGCCAGAGTCTGAATCGGGAGCCTCTGACCCTTCGCTCTCATCTCTAGCCATAACAAAATACTCCTGTGTAGGGCTCTTGCGTGCTTCTGAGCCAGACCCTCTCACCCCAGTCCCCATGGACTTGTTGAATGTCATATCCTTCTGATTGCTGGCTTTCTTCTGTTTCCACCTCAAGGATGTGTAGTGTTAGTGGACAAAGGCAGTGCCTTGTCCACAGTGGAATCCCTTGCCCTGTGCCTTGCACACAGTGGGCATCAGACAAAAGTCCGTTGAGTGAATGATCTGCAACAACACTGCATCAGGGGCTATGATAACAAGGGTATCAGCGGCATAGACTTGTCTTAGAAAAGTCCCTCTATCCCTTTAGAGCTTCATGTCATAAAGTCACAGTTCCAGAACGACTCCTTTTTGATATGGATGTATACTGGGTTTGTTAAATTGATAGCATATATTTTATTTTAAAAATGAAACGTAATTAATGGGGGGAGGGCATTGTTCTACCCCCCCCCTTTCTCTTAACTATTTGTTTCGGATAAACTATTAACCCACTTAAAACCGTTTCTTCTGCACAAATAGCTGTTGGAGGCTGTGCGGTTTACCTGCTGATACTCGTCTGAAGGCGTGCATTCAGACACCTGCAGGCAGGACTTTCAGGACCTCCCACGACAATCCTCACTTTAGATCTTTTTGTTCTTCTTCTTTCAGCTTTCCCGTCGCAGAGCAGAACAGAATAACCGAAAATGCTTTGCCTCACAACTTTCAGGAGCGAAAACCGGGTGCCCAAGACAAGGCAAGGATTTCTAAGTGCCCGCTTAAGATCCAGCCCCTCCATCATCACGGCTGAGGCACCAACGCTTGTCACACGTGAAACCCGTCCACTCCTCCAGTCTACCACCTAACGCATTTCTGCAGTCTGCATGCCCGTCATTAATGGTCTCCCATAGTTTCCGCCATCAGACAGACTGCGGAAGTAGCGGATCAAAAAGTTACCTTTCTTCCCTTGGAAAACTCATTTCCCCAGAGCTGTTAGGGAGGTGAAAGAAATCACGTGACCCCCTGGTCACAATGCAGAGGTTTCCTCACGTGGCTTACGATCAAGCCAAATTGAAGAATAAAATAAAACCCCATTGGCGCAGCTGCAGCGCGACCCGCGGGGCGGGGCCTCGGGGGGCGGGGCCAAATGCTGGTGCCTCGGGGGCGGGGCCTCCGGCCGGGGGCGGAGCCCAGGGGGGCCCAGCGAAACGGCCGCTCGCGTGGTCCCGGGCCTCCTCAGCCGGTCCTCTGCGCCGGCGCGCGGGCGCCTCTGGCCCTGGCGAGCGCCGCCGCCGGCGAGGGGGCGAGGCCGAGAGGCTGCGGGTCGCGCTGAGCCCACGTCCGGCCAGCTGCAGAAGTTGTTGCTATCCGTTTCAGACGTGCCTTTTCCACGCCTGACTTGTCCCCTGCTCTCTCCGTCCCGCACCTGCGCCGCGTGTGCCGGCCAACAGCGTCACTGCAACCCCACGCCGCCTTCCGAGACTGGGCTCGGCTCTCCCGGCCGGCCCCTCGCCGCCGCTCCCCGGGACCGCTGAGGAGGCCCGGGGAGCCAGAGCTCTCCGTGGGAGGGAGGTGGGCCCGGGGCCGCGCGCAGGGGCGGGGCCGCGGCGGAGAGCGTTAGGGCACGTGAGGGCGCTTCGGCCAATGGCAGGGCGCCTGGAAGCCAGCGGGGCGGGGCCGGGGCGGGCCGGGGGCC
>NC_058411.1:3379286-3420581 GCF_002201575.2 Neomonachus schauinslandi | reverse complement strand
GCGGTACGTTTCTGCTCCAGGTGGAGCTCCGTAGCATCTCAGAATCACCCCAGAAATCCCGGCTCGCGGGGTTTACGGTGGGAGGCCAGAAAGGGATGCGATGTGGATCCATCAAAACGCCGAGAGTACCGTGAATGTGGGTTTATCTGTTTCTGCTTGAAGTTTTCAACGCCAAATACAGATCAAGAAAACAAGGAGTATCTGAATTTGGGGGTAGGGGTGTCGCCTCGCAGTGTTGTATCTCTAAATAACGTGAGGCAGAATTTCTTGGTGATACTGATTAAAATTATCAGAAGTTCTAGTTAAATTGTGTAAATCCGTTTTAAAACTGCATTTTGGTTTATCTGATGTTTAGCAGTCTAAAAATTGAGAAGCCTAATTGATTTGCTTGATGTTTCCCAGGAATCACCAAAAGCAGGGAAAAGTGGAAAAAGTTCAAAAGAAGGACAAGACATAATAGAATCAGAGGTAACTGCTCTCATATATTCCCTTTCCATTTTTTTTTTCATGAACACCTTTTAACTAAGGGCAGAAAAACAGCGTGGTGAAAACCAGGCTCTTCTAGAATGTTTCCCTGCATGATATTTTCTCCGAGTCTCCTTCACAACCTGAAATTTTAGTTCTTTAGGTTTTTATTATTTCAGTCTGGGAAAATACAGATGTGTTTATGGAAGTTGTGTCTGTGCAGCTGGTAATTTTAAGTTCATAACCCCCCCCCCCCCAATCTCAAATCTAGCCACCCTCCTGCAGAGACTGGTTTCACCACAGTTGTTCATGCTCCTTCTAGCTTTCAGATCCTTCCTTCCTTGGCAAGCCAGCGGCCAGGTCAGGTCCCTCCCTCTCAGTGGCTCCTCCTTCTATCACCTCTGCTTGCCTGGTGCCATCTTTGCTGCTTGGGTCTCACACTAACTCCTTTGCTGATGTCTGATTCCCACAGCTTCTTTCCCCAGGGGTGTTGGTACCTCTCAGTTTAGCTAGTTTGGGTATTTTTATACAATCTTCTATCATCGTTCACTTGTTTTTTCTCTGCGTTGGCCAGTTCTGACGACTTTTGCTTCTCAACTTTGGGCTCTTGAAGAACAGCCGGAAGGCTCCGTGAGGACGGGGTCTACCTGGTGGGGTTGATCGCGTTCCTTGGCACAGTTGTGCTTTGAGAATGTTTGCAGTTGCCAGCACTTTGCCTTTTCTTCCTTGTGAGTAGTTGAACTAGAGCCCCGCAGGCTAGGGATTCAGGAGCTGTCTGGACCCAGGCTGAGCTAATAGTAGGCCCTTTTGGATCATTGGTCGCCGAGAAGCAACTTGATTGCAGTGTCACGTTCTCCAGAGCTGGATCATCCAGGTCCCCAGTCTTATCAAAGATGACATTAATTTCCAAGTGTCAGACCCCTTCCTGTAAGTCAAATTAGAATGAGTTCAGTGTTGTCTGGGGAAACATAGTTAACTGGTGATTATAAGCAGTAGCCTTTTTTTTTTTTTTTTTAAGCCCTGGGGGGGGATATCTTTTCCTTATCATTTGGTGCATTCTAAGCCTCCCTCCTCTTCAGCAGGTGGTTTGTTCCAGCAGATATGTTGCCCTCCCCAAAGCAAAAAGCAGATATCCAAAAGGTTCCTTAAATATCAGTAGTTGGGGATTATTGGTACCAGTCTTCCTCTGCCCTGTCTTTATAGCAGATAATCACGTTTTACTGTGGTATTCTTGCTTTTGACTTGCTTCCTTCTGTGTCACTTTCTTGACTAAATTGATTTAAATGAAATTTAGTCACTCTGCAAGGGTGTATGCGTTTTCTTTCCTTTTGTTTACTGATGTTTCATTAAAACTGCTAAGGCTTCCAGTGCTCCCCCAAACCTTTCTTGCTCACGCACCTGTCTTCACTTACCATTACTGTGACAAAGAATATCCGTGTGTATGGTTCATTTATTCCCGTTTTAGCAGAAAGAACCTGACTATGAGGATGGATAATGTTCAGTTTGAACCTGCAATGTCTATCAGTTAACTTAGACATAACAAACCGCTAGTACATAAAATGTGTTTTTAAGGTGGTTTGGGTTCCTAGACTGTCAGTTGCTTGAGACTCTTGAGGTGTGGCCTGCAGTGCCTGAGTGTGATGCCCCACTTGTCTTTTTGTATTTTTTCTAGTGCTACTGTCTAAGAGCTGGAGCTACAGAGCTTGAAATTACCACCGAAAAATACTGAAATGGTGGGCCCTTCACTACTTCCTCATAAGGATACCAGAGGCAACATGGCATATTAAGCATGACAGTTGGCAGATCACTGTGTAAATTATTTTGCAGGAGTACAGACTGAGGCACTTGAGTTCATCTGAACTTTGGGTTGAGCCTCACTTTGTTCACTGTCAGTTCCCTCCTCAGTCTTCATCTTGCTTCTTCACCTCTGGTTCCACCCAGTTAACCAAATATGGTTGACCCGCCCAGGTGCATGAAACCCTCATTGTGCACTCTTTTCCTCTCCTGTCACTGTTCCTCTGAACTTGAATATTTGTAACCTGAACCGTTCAAATAGGACTGCTATGCCCGTGCTGCCTTTCAGACCCGTTCAATGTCCTGTCACCTTCACAGCCGGCTCTTGCTGGGGTCAGCCTGTGAACTCGCCTGTGTTGGGGCAGTTACCCCCATCTGGGACTTCCCAGCCTGAGGGGCATGCAGAACAGGTGTCCGTCCGGGGCAGAGTGGCCAGGCTTGGGAAATCATCTCAACAGAGAACACGTAAAAAGAACTTGGCCCGTGGTTGGTTGACTTTACACACCACTTCAAGACTGGAAAATGTCCTTATACTAAAATCCTGGCTGGCTATAAACCAGCCTCATGGAAAACAAAGGAACAGTGGCTTATACTGCAGAACAGTTTTTGGTTAAAACAAAGGAATATTTGATGGCACGGGGTTTTTGGTAAAGAAGATGAGGTCCTGCAGTAAAGGATAGAGCAGTAGAAAGGAAAGTATTTTAACCTGGGGAGTAGATAGTAAAAATGACTGACTCCTGAGTGCCCTAAGTGACGTCACCTAACTTCCATGGCCCTGTTTCCTCACCTCTAAAAACATGGGGAGTTTCAGATTTGACCATTTTTAACTCTGTGTGATAGATTAGGCATGACCTCTCTTGAAAGAAGTTTTCCCTGCGAGATGTATGGCAGAATATATCTTCCAATGTAACCAAATACCATTAAAGGTCATAACTGCTGCTGTACACATTTTTCTAGAAATTTCTGCTCCTTGAATGATGTGTATTGGTATTTTTTTGTTTGTTTTATTCTCTTTCAAATAGGATGTTTACATTTGACTTATCCACACGTGTCCTGGAAACAAAAGTTTCTGCCCAGTACTTACGGGTTTATTTCGTGGCACACTTTTAAGGAGCGAGGCCGCAGGTGGGCTCCTGGGTACTCGGGAGACTGACAGAGGGAACTCCACTCTGAGCAACTGTCCTCAGTGTCACCTTCAAAGCTGTGCAGACATAACTAGGCCATAATATTTAGAATCTTCATCAATCGCTCAGATTGCTAAAGTCCATTTTGGAAGATGAGACCATGCCATGGTGTTTTTTTATAGTAGCTGTTTTAATTTGTATATTGTGTCCAAAGTTATGTTTTTAAAAGTGTTAATGCTCTCTGTAAAGTGATTTGTTTTAAGCACATTAAAGGTTGTTTTGAGCGCTGTTCTCTGGTCACGTATGTTACATATCCTGCTTCAGCTTAGTTTTGTTTGAAATCTCTACGGCAACTCTGACATAATATCTGTTGCTGAAAAGAAAGCTGAATGGTTCTCTCCAACTTGTTAGTTTATTTTGGACACCTTCTGCCCTTAGTCATAACATTTTTCTCTCTATAATCTGTCCCTTTACATCCCCTCCAGCCCGCCTTGGTGTTGCAGAGACAGGGAGCCAGGCTTGCTGAGGTCCCACAGGTGTAGCTGGTGGAGTCATGTTTGAGAAATTAAACCTGAAATTTCAAAAATATTAGTTCATTTAAAAATAACCCGTTACATGGTAACAGAAATAACATTTTTGTGAAAAGTATATTTTTGAGAAAATTCGACATTCTAGTCACTCGGCTCTGTAGCAGGAATTTTAACCTGAGTGTTGGAGGACACTGGAAGTGGTTTGTTGGTAGGTGTGTTTCCCAGGGAGGCGGCTGTGATCATCACCTCCTGAGATGAGAGTCCCCAGCTCCCCTCCCCCAAAACACCAAAGCCACTGTCTTGCAGGCTGAATTCTGAACTCGAGCTACCACTGGGGGCCTCCCCTGCCACTCCCACTTTTTTTGCACACAACCCTAAACTGGACTCCAGTGAAACTCAGGACCCAGAGGACCCGTACTTTAAATTTTTTTTTTGAAATCCCTAAGTGACTATTACATAGGGGTGAATTCTCTGCTTTTGATCACCATGTCTTGGCCCCACTTTCCCAGCCACTCAGCATCGTCTTTGCTTAGCGCCCTGGTGTTCAGGAAGGACGGAGGCTCTGCAGAGGGGATAATCAGCTGTGAGTTGGAGGGCATGTGAGTTAGGAGCAGGTTCTGTGAGCTTCCCGTCCCTTCCCAGCGCTCGATCCTCCTCCATGTGACCGTGTGACTAGCTGGGCACTTAGCAGACCCTGAGTGCCTCCCAAGTGAGACCCACTGCCCTGAGCCGGCACCCCACCTTCAACGCTGTTGACGGGTGGACCAGATGCTTCCCCACGGTGCTGCCCTGTAGTCTGTGCACCTGGCCCTCCCCACTAGATGCCAGTGGCTCCACACCCCCTCCAGTTCTGACAACCAAAAATGTCTGCAGACATTGCCAAACGTCTCCTGCAGGGCAAAATGGCCTCCGGTGAGACCACTGCTCTAGAAAGACTCCCACAAAGTATGTATGTCTGCTTGCAAATCATGCCTACCACCCGTTCTCCTTTAGCAGTGTTCAGACCAAAGGAGCATCAGCACCCCTTTATGCTCTTAAAAATTAGGATCCCAAAGAGCTTTTATTTAGGTCAGTTGTAGCTGATAACTTTTCTTACTAGAAATTAAAACTGAAATTTTTTAAAATATTAATTCATTTAATAGTACCACTACCCAATACATGTTAACGTAAGTAGCATGTTTTTATGAGAAATAACTAGTCACAAAAATTCACTGAGAAATATGGCATTGCACCATGTTTTTGCAAATTTCTTTAATGTCTGGCTTAATAGAAGCTAGCTGGCTCCTGGAGTCTGCTCCTGCATTCAGTCTGTTGATGGCTTATGCCTTGTAGCCTGTGAAAAATTGACCTAATGATGGTCACAAAGGCAAATCATGGCTTTGTGTTCTCATAAAAGCACGGACCCCAGAAAGTGTCTACAGGACCCCCTAGGGGTCCCCAGACCTTGCTTTGAGGAATACCCGCCCCATGCTCTTCACTGTCCCATCTTAGTCCCTTCGTCGTCTTAGCTCCAATGCAGGTTCATTCTGAAATTTAAGGGAAGCTTTTCTCACTATCTTGGCCCCTATTTTTTTCCATCTTTTAAATTTGAATAGCAGTTATTGGCTCCAGCAGTTACTTATCATTTATACTGCTTTGGACGACTTTTATTTACCTCTTTTCGCCTCCCTAACTAGATTAAGTACTCGAGGACAGCAATTTAACTTGATTTTTCTTTGCCCTTGCCATGTACGTGAGGACCTGGAGGCCAGAAGTGTTTGTTGGTGGATTTTAAAAGTGCTCAGGAAGGACAGCTTCAAATCAATTAGCTTGCTGGGTTTTCTGATATGGTAAATTAGAAGGGGGAAAAAAATCTCTCTTATTTCTTTATCTTTTGATCCTCTAAGGAAATTTTGATGCAGAGTTTTCTCTCAGTATAATCTGTTCTAAATAAATAGCAGTGGACTAAAACAGAAGATTATGGTACTTGGGTCTTTTTCTAATGTCCTGTGAAAGTTCTAAGAAGAGGGTTTTTGGTTTTGGTTTTGCTTTGCACCGGAGGTCAGTGGTAAGATGTACCACCATAGAATCTCATTTTAATTAAAGCAGTTCAAAATAGGATTTCCCTTTAAAAATAAGGTTTCCAATATGATATTTTGTGCTTTTTAATTTTTGTTTTGCGTTTATTTTGGGAATTTTTCTCAGTAGAACATACATATACAGTTGACCCTTGGACAGCATGGGGATTAGGGGTGTCAATCCCTCCCCCACAGCAAAAAATCTGTTGTGTAACTATTGACTCCCCCAGAACTTAACTACTAATAGCCCTCTATTGATGGGTAGCCTTACCGATAACATTAACAGCCGATTAACGCATACTTGGTATGGTAGTTACTGTATACTGTATTCTTACAATAAAGGAAGCCAGAGAAAAGAAAATGCTAAGAAAATCATAGCAGAAAATACATTTAAGTATAGTGTATATTGAAAAAAATTCATAGAAGTGGGCCCACGCAATTCAAACCTGTGTTAAGGGTGAACTGTATATTTTATAAAAATATTTTATAAATTTTATATACATATTAGAAAGTTTTGTTTTGATCGTCTTGTTCTGTACCAGCACTGGGGGAGATAAAAAGAATATTGTCCTCACCTGTTAAGAAATTAAGTGTTGACCATTTCTGTTATTCACGAAGTGTCCCACCTGTTGCTCATGGGCATTCAGTAGACTTGGGAGTAACTTGGCCCCCCATCCATCACACCCTGCAGCTGCTGAAGACATGGGACAAGGTGGAGCATGTTTTTTGTAGAGACCCCAACCAGTGGAAATAGATGCTTTAAAGCACCTAAGCGGACACAGGATCACCATTAAATTACGGAGCCCCAGAAAGCGTGTTGGAGCTAAGGTGTGTGTTGCAGATGGGAGTAGTCACCACTCTTGTCCCTCTTCAGGAAAAGCTCCGTTACATGATACATAATTCTAGAAAGAGTTCAGTGAATTACATGAAATAATTTATCAAGTGTTCCCGTTCATGGAAGAAGCACAGAGTTCCCCTGTTAGAGCAGTTGCGGAGTGAGTGCAGGCCTCTAGCCCTGCGTGTCAGGGTGGGGAGCTTTCCACCTGCATCTGCCGCGTGAGTCAGCCTGCCACCAACATGAATCACGGTGATATTTCCCCAAGTCACAGGGAAGATTCATGTGAAAGATTTCAACTATAAAAAGTCCCCAGCGTTTCCTTAAAACATCGGGTGCCCACCAAGGTCAGGGCTCGACGGTGTCTGGTTTGACACAATGTTGTAGGTAATGATCTTGCACCTTCCCGTCGGTGTGTCATGTTCAGCGAAGACTTCCCCGGGGCCCTGCTTCTGGTGAGGTTTGGGAAGGACGACTGCAGGAAAGCCCTGCTGTCCAGATCCAAATCCAAGCCATGCTGTCATCTTTGTTTTCTCCACCTGGGGGAGTGAGAGGACAAGGCCAGAATCCAATGGGGGGGGGGGGGGGGTAATTAGTTTGAGGACCCTGGATTTCCTTCATTTTAAATATTTGATTAAGATGAAATTTAGCATGGCTCTAAAGGGGTGGTAGCTCTGACCGCGTGCTGTTCTTGCCCAGTGGGAACACCAGAATGCCTGGAGGAGGCTAGCCGTTAGCCACATGTGGCTCTTGAAATGGATGAAAATCAAATTAAATCTAGAAATTCAGCTCAGTCATACGAGCCACATTTTGAGTGCGTGGGAGCTGAACGTGGCTGGTAGCTACTGGACAGCAGCTAGAGAACACGTCATTTGCAGGAAGCTCAGATGGAGTGGCCTAAGACCCTGGCAGGATCTTCCAAAATGACTCCAATTCGAGTGTAACTGATTTTAAGTCCGTCAGCTATCACTCTTAATACGAAATGCCAAATTTAGAAGGAAGTGGATGCAATGAGGGGAAGGGGGCAGTGGAAGAGAAGGGCATTGAGGGGCGAGGAGGAGGCGGCCCCGCTCACCACAGGCCCGGGACTGCCCGAGTCGTACAGAGCTGCAGCTGATACGCGGATGAGGCCACGCGGTCTCCCAAGGGACTGGGCCTGGGGACACCCAGGGACACAACATCCCTCCCACCTTCCTTTTTCGACGTTTTACCTTTATTTGTTTTGGCAGTCGAAACACACAGGGTTAAAAACTAAAACAGTACCAAAATCGCTACTCTCTCATTTCACCTAATGCACACTCTGGGAGCAGAGCTGGCTCCGTGGTCCAGAGCTTACGGGAAGAAGTATTGCATGGCCGAGGCCGGGCCCTGTCCGTCACGGGGGTGACCTTCCTCTCTCCCCAAGTCATTTTCCTCTCCATAGGCCATGCTCGTCCCTCCAGGTGACTCCTTCACAGTCACCCTGCAGGCGCACTCTGAGACCCTCGTGGGTGCTGGGGGGTGGCGCGGGACGCGCGGCAGGGTCTGTTTGCTTTCAGCAAGCGCCGGGGCCGCTGGTGGGTGTAGGGGGCCCTGGTGGCGTCTGGTTTCTCACCCTGCAGAGCAGCGGCCCTGGGGCTGCCTGCATCAGGAGCGCCCTCCGGTCACTGTGGTATCAAAGCTGCCCACACGCTTCTAGAGGCTGCTTCCAGTGGTCCGGGTGGTCTCGCCAAGGAGAGGGTCATAAAGGTGACATGCAGATGTGAAGCAGGAGCCCATGGTGCCAAGATCTGGGGGAGGAGGGCATTCCAGCCAGAGGAAGTAGCCGGGGCAGAGGCCCAAAGGTGGCCGTGAGCTGGTGTGTCCACTGGAAGGAAAGCCAGTCTGGTTGATGACACATAAGGGTGGCCGGAGCAGACGGGATAAAGTCAGAGACGGGCACAGGCAAGAAAGGTCCAGTAGGGTCTTGTCAGCAGCCCTTGGCAGGATTTGGGGTTTTTACTCTTAGGGTGATGGGAAGCCACTGAGGTGGTTTGAGCAGGGAGGGGGGATGGTCTGACAAGTATTTAAAAAGATCTCGGCCGCTGCTGTGTAGGGAGTAGAGGGGCAAGAAATGAAACCAGGGGACCCCAGGTTCCGCATACCCAGAGCTGAGGCCCCAGCAGAGCGGGCCATGGGCGCTGGACGCAGGTGGGCTCGTCGGCTAGCTGCTCGCTTTCCGGGCCTGAGCTGAGAGCTAGCTCTGGTGGCTTCCAGCCCTGAAAGGCCAGAGTGTGGACAGCTTTGCTCTGAGGGGCCAGCTCCAGCATGGCGGCCTTGGTGTTTCCTAGACAGCTTGGTTTCTTTGCAGACCACCTTTCTCGCCCTCATAAACACTCGAGGCTGACTGTCACCAACCTCAGGGTTGTCCTGGAACCACCTGTTGAAGAGAGTCTTCTCCCGTTGAGTGGTCTTGGCTCGTAATTCTGTTCCATTGATCCCTGTGGCTGTCTTTACGCCAGTACCGTACTTTCCAGGTGAATGTTCTTTTAAAAGCTCTTACAAGGCGTGCAGGTACGGCTCCTCAAGCTCTGTGTCTTGTGGTCTCTGGCACATAGTGGTGGTAGTTCATCATACAATTGCAGAAGGGGAGAATTTTAGAAGATGTCGTAGAACTGTTTGGATGTGGGACACAAGGGAGGTGGTGTCTGAAGTCCGGGGACCAAGCAACGTCCCAAGTCTGGCTCCACGGCTCCCTGCACGATCCCAGGAGGTCACCCTGCACTCCGGGGAAGGGCCTTGCGGCGTCCCGGTGTAAGAGCTGCTCCAGGCGCCTGCCCTGCTTCGGGCTCAGGCCAGTGGCTGGCGCGAGTGGGTTGGGGGGTCCCAGGGACTGTCAGGGGACGCAGCAGGAGTTCTGTGTGGGCAGTGTCCCCTCTGGGCGCTGACCGCTACAGGTCCAGTTGGTTGCTCGTCCTTGGCCCTGAGGAGAAAGATGTGTTCAGAGCGTCTCTGTTTCTTCAGGCCCCTGCCTTGCTCTGCTCTTCAGGCCATCCTCACCTCCTCGGGCCTCGCCTCCCTTCAGAGTGCTTCTTGCAGGTGACCTCGTCTGTCTGCGCACACGGGGGAGGCCATCAGACTGACAGCCGTCCTGTCCTGTCCATCCTCTGTTCTATTGTCTGCACGTGGGGACCCAGATCCCGCTCCTCGCTCAGTTGTCCCTCAGCCGGGCCTCCCCTCGGTGGCCTCCCCCATCAGCTCGCAGCGCGGTCAAGCCCCTCGCCTTCCAGACAGTCCGAGGTCCCTGCTGTGGCGGCTGCTGCTTGCCCTGACGCTCTTCCTCCCGGCCACCTTCCCAAAGCCTCCCCTCCTTGGCCTCAGCCCAGCGGCCTCTCCCTGCTGCCCCCCTGCCCTCAGCAGCCCCCACCAGCCCCAAGATGCCAAGACCGAGTCCACAGACTTCAGCTTTGAGTGCCACTTGATGGGGTTGATCTCTTCCTTCTTGCAAGGCTTTCTTCCCTCAGCCTCGTCCTTCTCTCAGTCCCCCGCTTCCTCCGCCCCTTGCACTCTGCGCTCCTCCACTGGGCGGTCTCACTCATTCGGTGACTTCAGTGACCGTGTAGACGGGTAACTTCCAAGTTCACGTCCGGCTTGCACAAGGTGTCTGAGGGCCAGCCACACAGCCGCTCTGCCAGCCTCTGGGCAGGCAGAGAAGGCAGCTGAGGGCAGCCAGATGGTGGCCGGGACACCGAGGACAGCACTCCAGCCCTTGTCCGCAGAAGGGAGCGAGGAGGGGCGTCACTGTCTTTTGCTCGGACCCAGGGTGCTCACGACCTGGCTTCTCGGCCGCTTTCGCCTTCCCGTCACTGTGACTGGTGCCGCCAGCTACCCATCTGCAGGTTCCCCGTGCCCAGGCCGGCACTCCACGTCACCCGTGCACCTGCTGGCCACTGGGTCTGGTGCAGCCACCACTGTGTGCAGTCTGGACCACTAGCCGAGTCTGCCGCCTCCCCTCCCGTCCGCAGTCCACACTGCGGCCCGAGGCACCTTTCGAACAGGAAGATGGATTCGCACCCTCACCCTGCTCAGAGCCCCCTGCATGGCTTCCGGGGGGCTGTCAGGTGAAGGTCAGACTCTGACCTGGGCTGGTGGGCTCTGCAGGCACCTGCGGCCCCCAGGCTCCCCGGTGCCTGCCTGCCTGTCTGAGGCGAGGGTTGGTCGCACTGAGCCGCCACTCTCGGTGGCCCTGCCTGAATGCTGTTCCCCCAGCACACCCACATATGCCCTCAGAGGGGCCTCCCTGACCTGGCCGGTGCGGGGCAGTTCCCCGCTCTCGCAAAACAGGCCAGAGTGGCATCCAAGCCCTCCTGGAGCTGACATCCCATCGGGGGAAAGACAAGATGGCCAGCTCGTAGCAGAGCCCGGCTGGGCGGGCACCAGCCCACGGAGCTGAGCGTGCTGTACGGAGACCTCAGGGAGCCGCACTCGGGGTTGGCAACGGGGCAGTGGGCCAAGGCACGGGGCCGGCTGCATCAGGAGCTGGTGACCCGAGCATGGCGCTCTGTAGACCACTGTTAAGCCAATGGGCTCAGAGCCCTGGGAAGTGACTACAGTGACTTAGCCTGGATGATGGGACCAGGTCTTCTTTCTAGAAGGTCACTCTGCCTGCCCCGAGGACAGTGCTCCAGGGGAGGGAGGCCAGCAGGGCCCACGCAGAAGGGCCGGTGGCTCCAAATCAGCAGGTCTTAGGGATAACTTTTTGCTCTGTCAGACATTCGAAGCCTCATATCAGCGTGTGTGCTGCATGGGCTGTGGATATGCATGGAGTTAATTCTGTTTTGTGAGTTAGCCACATCACCCAGGGCTGGTGTTCCAAGCTTTGTTGCAGGAGCTGGCCAGTGCCCTGTTGTCCTCAGGGTCAGTGTGTGGGGGGCTGGTGGAAAGGTGGAAAGGACCTGTCAACTTTACTAGATACGTGTATATAAATTAACATTTTAAAACAAGTACTTGGCCTAGGAGGCGACGTTTGTGCCTGGGGAGTGAAAACTAGGGTTCTGGGGAATTCTGGGGAACAGGAGAGGTATGGGCAACATTTTTAAGGAAGAAAACCCAGCTTTCACAATCAGGTGGAAAGAATGACAGGTGTGAAGGACAACATCCATAAAAGCCCTTTCGAGGAAGAAGCTGCTGACTGGGGGAGAGAGGGGAGCCCAGGCCCCTGCTCCCGGTTCAGGGTCCCGTCTGCATGCAGGCATCCTGCATCTTGGAAAAAACTCTTCCCAAGTATTCCTAAGCACCTTATTTCAAAATAAAGCTGCTCTGATTTCTTAGTAAAAATTCCGCTCGAGGAGGAGAGCAAATGGTTGGGGGCTTATGTTGGCGTGTCTTCTCTCCTAGCTCAGTGTGATTGGAAGAGGCTTGGTGGGCTTGTGTTTCTAGGATGAGCTTGGTAGGCTTTTCAAAAGCACACATGTGCACATACGAACTCCATTCCTTTGGGCAGACTGGAGGTGTGGGAGGAGTGAACGTTTGCACAAAGAATCTCGTGGATGCTTAGTTGACACTCACTGGGGGTCATGCCCACCTGAGCTCCCTGGGCACCCTCGCCCCTATGGGCCTGCCCAGGTGCCTGCTGCGTGTGCCCTCGATGCCCACCCACCTCTGCTTGGGTGTTTGCACAGCTCCTTCTCCCCTCAAGAGTCAGCCACGTGCCCTCGGACAACCCAGGTGATGCAGTGCAGTGCGGAGTTGAGCACTAAACCTGGAGCCTGGAGATGGACGCGGCGTGGGGGTGGCCTAGAAAGAAGAGCATTTCCTGAGGCTCGAGGGGCGAGCACTTTTCTGTCACTCCTGCTGATCACCGAGGGCTGAGTGGTGTATAGGCAAAGAAGCCATGAGCTGTCTGCTCGTGAGATCCCTGCAGCTGTTGTGCAAATGACCACAAACTTACTATCTTACAGTCCCCGAGGTCAGAAGTCTGAAATGGGGCTGAAATCAGGATGTCCGCATGGCTAGTTCTTTCTGGAAGCCCTGGAGGAGAATTCGTTTCCGGGCCTCTTCCAGCTTCTAGAGGCCTCCTGTGCTTCTTGGCTGGTGGCCCCTTCCTCTGCCTTCCGAGCCAGCAGCTGGCTTCTTGCAGTCTCTCTGAGGACCTCACCTCCGCTTTGTCATCTTCTTCTGTGTTGCCTCGTCTTTTCTTGTTGAGACCTGTGTGATTACACGGGGCCCACCCTGACAGTCGTCACCGTTCCAAAGTCCCTTTGGCCAAGTAAGGAAGCATATTCACAGGTTCCAGGGATTCGGACGTGAATGTCTTTGAAGGGTCATTGTCATCAGCCTGTATGTACATCAGCCTATGTGAGAAATGTTTAGAAGTAAAAAGTTGGAAGGAGATGTGAGAAATGAGGTATATCTGTGAATCCCTGGAAATCCAGCATTACTGGAGGTGGGATGTCGCTCAGACTCCAGCCACTTTAAGGAATGGTGTTTACAGCGGAGTGGAGGGGACTGTCCCTGCGCAAGACTCATATATAGTTTCCAGATGCTAACTGTGCTGCAAAATACAACCATTTGAGGTACGCATGTGTTTCTTTCTGTTTTTATTTTGGAAACAGATTTCCAGCAGGAAAAACAGCCTAGCTGCCACCCCGTCAACAGTGTCTAGCAAAATAAAAGTGCCAATCCCTCAGCCCATAGTGAAGAAAGAGAAGCGGCAAAATTCTTCCAGGTTTAATGCCAGCAATAACAGAGAACTTCAAAAACTACCGTCTTTAAAAGGTAATTTCTATTACTTGTCTTTTAAAAGAGTGTGCCCGTTTAGGGAGAAGGAGTCATGTTTGGCTAGTTTGCCGGCTTGTTCTGCCTCTGCTGTGTTTATGTTTCTGTTTGGGTCTCTTTATTGAGGTTTGTTTAATTCTGGGGTGGTTTTTTTTGGGTTTTTGTTTTGTTTTGTTTTGTTTTGTTGTTGTTGTTAAATGCCACTCACTGATTTACTCAACTGATATTTCGAATTCCAGAGCTGTTTGAGATAAAAACGTAATCGCAAATGTGTTGTAGGTATAACACACTAGAAAAGCCAGAAGAGAGACTTTCAGTCTCTTCGTGTGCATCCTATCCAGGCTAGCTGGTTGTTTCCTTCAAGTAATTCTCCTCTTGCCTTTGTCACCTGAGCTCTGGCGATTCAGAAAGGAGCCAGGTTTTCAAACTACAGTAGAGCCTCTTCGCTTTCATGGTATTGGATAAGTGAGAACTATAACCATAGTCCTTTGTGGACTTTCTCCTTATGACTCATTTGGTGCTTACACTGCCCAGGGGTTTCCTATTTGAGATTAGACAGGGAAGGGTGCCCTTCACTTTGAATTTCCCCCAAAATGGCATGGTCGCCTCTTTCCATCTGAAGGTGTTCAATCCCTAAAAGTACTCCCCTAGGAGATGTTGAGGTTGAGGTACATAAAATCAAGGAACGTAGGGTAAGGACCCCAAAGTCAAACATGAGCCTCTGAAAACCTGTATATTACTAAAATATAAGACTGGCGTAATAAATGAAACATCAGACGTCCTTCGTATCTCCAGTCCGTAACAGTGGGTCTTCTGCAAGATGTATGAACCCAGAGCAGGAGGTGCATCATCTTTACAGGTGTGTTCCAGTGCCTTCCACGCTGCAGGGCAGATAGCAAGGGCTCAGTGCAGACCTTCCAGGCAGGGGGAGGGATGAAAGGAAGGACAGAGGAAGGAGGGTTGGAGAGAAGGAGCAATTTAGGGATTCACAGGTACACTTCCTGCCCCTCACTTCCTCGGAACCCAGGCTCTCCCTGCAGCTCACAGAGCGTAAATCTGGCTTATCTTTGGTTTGGCTTCAGCCTCGTAGATAATACACATGCTAACTCATCTTGGGGAGGGATGAATAGAGGGAGCACAGGAGATTTTCAAGACAGTGAGCCTATTCTCTACAATACCAGGATAGTGAATACATGGAATTTTGCATTTGTCAAAACCTGTAGCGTATACAACAGGAAGAACAAACCCTCTTGGAAACTATGGTATTTAGTTAATAATGATGTGTCAGGATTGGCTATCGGTTGTAACAAATGCACCCACATGAATGCAAAATGTTAATAATGGGAAACAGGTGGCCGGTAACATGGAAACTCTGTTCTTCACATTCAATTTTTCTGTAAGCCTTAAAGTCCAGTAATAAAAAAAAAAAAAAAAAAAAAAAAAGCGGGGCTACTATTGCTATCTTCTGAGACCCTCCACTGTTGGATCTTTGAATTTTTCTTCCAGCCCTTAAAACTCCTCCACACCAGTATTATTGTTGTATTCTGTCGGTGATTTGGGTTTATCCACTTATTTATCACTTTATTCTTCATCCCTGCCTGCATCTCCCGGCTTTCCTCTTGGGATCACTTTCCTTCTGTTTGAATACGTCATGTAGAATTTTCTTTAATGAGAGTCTGGTGGTGGCAAATTCTTTGTTTATTTATCTAGAAAATATCTTTATTCCGCCCTCATTCTTGAAAGATGTTCCCTGAGGATTGAATTGCAGGTGGAATTATCTTCCTTCTGAACGGTGGAGGTAAGCATTTCATCGCCTTTGACTTCCATTAGGATTGAGAAACCAAAGTCAATCTCTGAAGGGATTGTGATTCTGGCCACTTTTCTGATTTTTGTCTGTAACATTGATTTTCAGCCGTTCCACTGCTGGGTGTCCAAACATGGATTTCTTTATTATTGGGCTTTTTGGGGATTCGTTGTGCATCCTTAGATTATTATACTTCCTCAAGACTGGAAGGTTCCCAGCCATTATGTCTTCTACATTCATCTCTCTTTTTTCTTTGGCTTTGAACAAACATGTATTGGACTTTTTCATTTACTGTCTTAAGCCTCACCTGTATTTTTCAAACTTTTTGTGACTTCCCATGCAATATTCTCGATGAAAGGGTCTCACATTATGTCTAATAGAGGACCAGTTTTATTTCCTTAATTTTTAACCGTTCATGGAAGGGATACCTTCATAAAACATAGTGAAAATAAATAACTGTACAAATGAAATATGAAATGCAGCCTTTTTGTGTTATTATAGCTAATAGACATAAAATTACCTTGCTGAATTGCTATCAGAATCTCTAAACACCATGCTTGACTTCTGTTATCTTGCTGAGAATCTTAAGGTCTGTCTCGTATGTGCTGAACTCCCTTTGTTGAGCTTTTAATCTCAGGGATCCTTTTTCATTTACAGAAGTTACATTTTTAATCTGCAAGATGACTTTTTCATATTTTCCTGTCCTCTGACAGATCACACCTGCCGTCTCTGTGGGTGCAGTAAACACAGCTGCTTTGCAGTCTGTGTCAGACGATGTTATCATCCTTGTCAGAGTCTGTTCGTGAAGTCTTCTTTCCTTGAGTACCTGACTATTTTCTAGTGTATGCTGGTCATTGTACTCAACTATTTAAAAGAAGTTAAAACTGTGCTCGCTTCAGCAGCACATATACTAAAAGAAGTTAAAACCTAAAACAGAAGTATCTTCTCCTATGGGGATTGATTTTTTTTTTTAAAGATTTTATTTATTTATTCATGAGAGACAGAGAGAGAGAGAGAGAGAAGCAGAGGGAGAAGCAGGCTCCCAAGGAGCAGGGAGCCCATTGCGGGACTCAATCCCAGGACCCTGGGATCACGACCTGAGCCGAAGGCAGACGCTTAACTGTCTGAGCCACCCAGGCGCCCATGGGGATTGATTTTTGCTGCTTCTGCCAGATACCTGGGTCACTAGCAGTCTGGGGGTGTTGTAAATCACAGCACAAGTTTATTACAACTTGTTAAATTAGGCCGGTTGTCCTATAAAATATCCCGCTTATTCCCTGTAGTTCTGGTAAATAGAAACTATTTTTGGATGGGATACATCAGACGTGATGCTGTATGACCCAGGAGATATTAGTTAGTGCGGGACATTCATTCGGTCTGGGTACTGTCATAAGCAATGCCAGACTCTGCAGTGTGTTAGGGTGATGATGGGTTGACCTCTCCATCGGACCGCGACACTTCCTCTGCAGGCATGCTGTCCAAAAGTACCGGTGGCGATCTGCAAGGTACATTGTGGCTTCCTGCTGGTCTGTTCCCCCCAGCGCTGTGCTGTCTCGTGCATACCACGCGACAACCCTTTCTTGAGTCAGCAGCCTCACTAGAGAGTTAACATTTAATCTGGTGTTCTTCCGACAGCAGAGCTGTTTCTTACCAACTGGAGATGTTTGGTTGTCTTGACCTGTAGCTCCTGCTGAAAGTCAGGATAGGCTTAATGCTCTGCCTTTTAGTTACACTTTCCCTCAAATGGTGAAAACTAAAGATTTTTTTTTTCTGGTTTTCTTTTTTTTTGAATATCATTATGGACTTAGGTATTCTGATTTGATTTCAGTGTGCTTCAGCCTACTAAAATCTTTATTCTTTCTGATGTACAGATATATAATTTTAACCACT
This sequence comes from Neomonachus schauinslandi, assembly GCF_002201575.2. Classification (NCBI taxonomy): domain Eukaryota; kingdom Metazoa; phylum Chordata; class Mammalia; order Carnivora; family Phocidae; genus Neomonachus; species Neomonachus schauinslandi. Next base: position 3,403,347 of record NC_058411.1, on the reverse strand, counting down.
GGATATTCTTTGGGCCAACTCCTGTGTATTTTTTGACATGGACACATTTGTTTTTGATTCCTTGATTTCTGACACAGCAAGATGCTCCCCCAGCCTCATTTTGTACCTTCTTTGCCCCAGACTTGGAACTGGCCACTTTCAAAACACCCTGATTCCTTTTAGTGGGGGTTGATTTTAGAGACCAAAATCTGGTCACTAGGGGTACTTGTTGCTATTGGACTGATGTTGCTTTTAGGTGCTGTCAATGGAGGAAGGTGGAACATGAGCATATATACGTATTAGTTATGCATTCATATTGACGTTTTCAGTTCAACCTTAACATGGTGTTTTCACGTGTTTCTTGAATCTTCAGTTTTCTCTCTTTTACACTGAAAATCTTGGTTTCGAACATCATTGACATAATTATTGCTACATCCTATTAAAATAATTCACAACAATAATACTGATATTATTACAAACAGTAGGACTTTGAATTGGCTCGTTTCATTGCAGAAAAAGTGGTTGTGTTTTTATCAGGATCCCATCACATTTTTTAAATGTCCAGGAAGAATTGGCATCTTTAGAATATTTGCATCCTCTGGCGTAGGAGTGTGCTATGCGAAGGCCACTTTCATTTCCTTTGGGGTGTTTTTAAAGTATCCATGATGTGGGTTTTGCACAATTCTTAAGTTTTATGCCTAGATACTCTATTATTGTTGCTATTGTGTCTTCTAGTTAATTATTTATATGAAGGCTGTTGATTTCTGTGTCTTGCCTTCACATCCTGCTTTCTTACTGAATTATGTTATTGTTCCCAGTAGTTTTCAGTTGATTCTTTTGGATGTCCCAGGTATCTAATTAGATCTGCACATAAAGATAACCTCACGTCTTTGTTCTGAAAATCCTAGTAGTGTCTTCCCCCGAATTGACTGAAAATTCCAGTAAGATATTACAGGTGGTGGTGCAGGTGAGCGTGTGTATCTTGTTCCTGACCTGGATTTTTTAAACAACCGTATTATTCCATTCTGTGGTGATCCTCGGTTTTCAGCCATTATAGATCATGCTGTAATGTAAATCTTTTGTCGTTGTTCACATCTTTGAACCTTTTCTTAAGCTGGTCTCAGAGAAAGGAAGTACTGGACTAAAGCCTGCGTGTTTTCAAAATCCCTTTATAGAGACCACCCAGACGCTGTCCGGGGAGGTGGCACTAGACACGCTCTGCCCCGAGCGGATGAGAAGCCTGGCCCATTGCACCTTTTCCATACTGGGGCCATTTAAAATCTGAGTCATCTGTTAAGTGGAAAGTAGCATTTCCTATTTTTATTCATTTAACAGTGAGGCTGAATGTAGTCTTCGGGCCCTTTTCACTCAAAGATTTCCCTGAATTAGTCCCTTCATTCACCATTTTTGGTCTGGAAGGTAGAAGTGTTCAGTGCTAAGTGAAGGGAGATGTTTTGGGTGATGTGCGGCATGCAGTTTGTCTCTTGGGGTTGTTCCTGTGGGAAAGAAGAGCCTGGGAGAAGTCAGGTCATAAAGGAGCAACTAGGACTTAACAGCAATTAGCTGGAGACCTTGGGACAGAAAGTTGGAGTTGCTAAGCACTTGGGCTTTTGTGAAAGAAGTTGTTACATTATTGTTGGGAGAATTTATGTGGCCCTGGTTTTGTGAAAATACAATACTTCAGCCTTTTTCAAAGCAATTCATTTTCTGATACCATTGAAAGTTTGGCCATACAAGTGGGTCATTTTTACTGCCTAAAAATGAACTGTGCATGTATTTAGAGGAGCTCTGCCTCTTGGCCGTTAGTTGCAGGATTAGAAGAGTGCAGCATGAGAAGTTGCCAGAACGCCTGCCCTAATTCTGGCGGGCCAAGAAACTGCTCTCCTCAGTCCTGTCTTCTGCCTCGGGCTTGGATTTCTGCATCTGCTCCTGGCTGCCCAGGGTAACAGAGGAAATGGCCCCAGGCTTGGTGAGGCCAGTGCCAGTTCACAGCGAGTACTTATTGACCGTCTGGGTTGTCCGGAGCATGGGGAGGTGGCCAGGACAGGGACAATGACCAGAGGTGGCCCCTGCGCTCCAGGAGCTAGCAGACCCCGATCCACCACGCTTTTCCACCTCAGGCTCCTCTTGGCTCCGTTCTGTCAGCAGCTGGGCAACAGAGGTGCCACCAGGGCCCCCGGGGTGCATGACCGAGAGCCAGTGCCGTGTCAGCCCGGCCCTTCTGGGACACTGTCCTGTCTGCTCTCCTGGGGCCACAGACATGGCTTTTACTACAAGGGACAGTCGGTCTCAGGCCTCTGCCAGCCGCCTCGGGGCAGAACCTGGGAGTCGGCCACCAGCTAGCTGTAGCCTCACATTTAATGTTTGGCTCAGGCCCTCCCAACACCTCCCCTTGATTTCTCACCGCACCTCACGTCCCGCTCATGCCCGCGCACACCCAGCGGTCCCATCCTCTGTCCAGCCCCTCGCGGCCCTAGATGCCCAGCTTTCCTCTGCGCTCTGCCTCATCTTTTTTTCTAATTGTGGTAGAATATACATTGCAAAGTATTTATCATTCGCACCCCGTATCAGCGTCCATTAAGTACGTTCACAGCACTGTGCGCCCATCACCACTGTCTGTTCATCGTCCCCAACTAAACCCTGCCCCTGGTGCACAGTGCCTCCCCTCGCCCTCCCCCTGCCCTGCAACTGCCTTCACCTTTCTGTCTCTGGGATTTCACCTCCTCCAGGAAGCGGAATCATCCGGAATGTGTCCTGCTGGCTCTGGCTTCTCTCTCTTAGCATCGTGTCCTCAAGGATCATCTGTGTTGTAGCCGGTGACAGGATTTCTTCCTTTTTAAGGCTGAATAATATTCCAGTGTGTGGCTAGACCACAGTGTGTGTGTCCATTCGTCCGTCGATGGACACTCGGGGTGCACAATGCACCGCACGCGTTACTCTTGCGGGAACCGTCACCGAGGGCAGAGCTGTTTGCTTGTCTGTTTTGGTGCCCAGTCCAGCATCTGCCAAGGATGCAGGAGACACACTTCGGGCCCTCTGCCTGCTCCTTCCACACTCCTTCAGTTTCCAGAGAACTGCCCTGGCGTCCCCTCTCGTGAGGAGCCAGTCCAGGCTCACCGCTCCGTCCACCTCAGGTTCTTCTGTGTTAGCAGGAGGTTTGTTCTCAGTAGCTGACGTGAGAGCACCTGGATATGTCACGTGTACGAGATACACCTTGTGTGGGCGCCCTGCCTCCCCGCAACCAGGGGGTGCTGTGAGCACTTGCTCTGCTTTCCAGCCCAGCTGGGGGGAGAACGACAGCAAGCCCTTGGGCTAAGTTTTCCTGGTCTACTCCACTTACCCCTGCTGGCCTTCCCTGGGGACCAGCCCAACCACGCTTTCTACTCGCCAGACCCGCTCAGATCAACGGGCAACAAGCGCCCGTCCCTTTGTCCTTGCTTTTGGCAAGCAGACGTTCCCTGGCAACCTTTGAACACAGCTGAATGCTAGGTATCTTTGATCTGCCTCAGGAAAAAGTCTATTTTAAACTCTTAAGGGAAGCCAAACGTTTTAGGTTAGCTCTTTTACCCAACAAAACGTAGATCATCCATGCTCCTATAGTTTCCAGTTCAAAAAAAAAAAAAAAAGTGCCGGCCAGCACAACGGCCGTGCTTTGCTGTGACAACACCATGGTTCTCTAGGTTCAAAAAACAACTTTCTTTTCATGAAGGGAACTATAAAACTTCTTCACTAAAATATGAGCATATTTAATTTGCAGACAAAATTGCCTGGGAGAAGAAAAATAAAACCTTGAGCTAAATTTAGAAACGAAAACTGGAAAGTTTTATTCAGAAATGCTAAATCAGAAATAAAATCAGTGGGATGTATTTACAGGCAGTTTGCTTTTAAATAAAGACCAAAACAAAGTGACAGAGGGACCAGAGAATAAAGAGTAATTCCTTTTTAAGCCTTCGCTTTGGTGCAGCACGGACATGCTTGCATTTGCATCTTTGATGGGAGAGCGCACTGAGAATGGGGGGGAGGCGCCTGTTCGCCCGCCTTCTGTTCTGGAAGGCAGACCCCCTGAGCCCAGAAGGGTGCCCTTCCTCCCTCGGCATCAGCTCAGGCCCTTTGTGAGCTGGACTGGTGCGGCCGCAGTGGCAGGAAGGGAGGGAAAGGGGTGGGGTTGTCCCGGGAGAGCAGGAGCCCAATTATGAGGCCGTCCTGGAAGGCAGGTCGGCCGTCCCAGGTGGTAATGGAGGGCGCCGCGGGACGCTAGACAGGGGTTGTGTGCCAGGGGGTGGGGCGTGTTACTGTCCAGGCAACTAGGTGGCCTGTCCCTCTTAGTTATGCGCCACAGGGAAGAAGAGGTTTAAAGAGTATTAAGGGGGTTTTGGAGAACCAGGATAGGTGTTACTGCTTGATCCGTCCATCATTCAGTATACTGGATGGTGCACCTGCTATGTGCCAGGCACCGTCTGGGGCGCTGGCCTGGGGAGAGAGCCTGTGGCCCAAAGAGGGAGTGGGGAGGCTTCTGGAGTGGGGGTGGGCCATCTAAGCAGGGCTCCCACTGCAGCCTGGGGATCTTTCTGAAGCACTGTTGCTAGAGGCCATGTTCTTGGAGTGCGGTGGCCTCCACAGTTCTCAGCATGGCACCTGGAACGGCTCGAGCCACTCCCTCCCAAGCCCGCACTTCAGCCCAGCAGGGTAGTAGCCTCCATCCATGACGTTGCTCCTCCTCACAACCGAGGAGGTGGAAGATCACATACACCCCACCTCCAGGTGAGAAGAACCAGCCCCAGGGTAATTCGAGGCAGCAGGAACGGGCAGCCCAGCGACAGGGTGTGGCTGCGGTAGGAGCCTCTTGCGGGAGCACCACTGAGGGCTTGTTCCGTCAGTGAAGACGATGCTCCGGGGACCAGTGGAACCCTCATAGCTTAAGTGAGAGTCAGATTCACAGCAAAGGTGGCAGATATGGTGGTAAAAACTAACTAGTCCATGGCTGATTCTTTGAGGCAGGGAGTCCACATCCTCTAGTTTCTTGGTCCAGTTTGTCTTGCCTCATTTAGGCCAGTTTTTGTTGCTGTGTTTTTACCTACATGAGCTCATGGACGCATCACAATGAACAAACCTTGGGGGTCATAGTTCCCATCACAGCCGATTCTCAGCTCATCACCTGCACCAAGAGGCTGCCTTCGTTGAGGGTTCCTCCCCGTTAACTTCATCTGTGTCTTTTTAAAAACTGTTACTTGTCGGGGCGCCTGGGTGGCTCAGTCGTTGAGCGTCTGCCTTTGGCTCAGGTCATGATCCCAGGGTCCTGGGATCGAGCCCCGCATCGGGCTCCCCGCTCCACGGGAAGCCTGCTTCTTCCTCTCCCGCTCCCCCTACTTGTGTTCCCTCTCTCACTGTCTCTCTCTCTGTCAAATAGGTAAAATCTTAAAAAAAAAAAAAAAAAACTGTTACTTGTCATTTTTATCAAAGTATTATATGCTTATTTTAGCAGTACTGAAAAACATACAGACGTTTCAGGAAGAAAAACCACCCGTTGCCATAACGCTCAGCAGTTGATATTTGGGGAGTATTTCTTTTTATGATCATACTATTTCTGAAAACTTAGACACTGCCCTTTCCAGTTATTTTCATTTTATATACTTGTAAAGATTTTCAATGGGTGTGTAATATTTCATTGTGTGGGATAATCCGTTTGACGTTTAGGTGGTTTCTAGTATTTTAGAATCATAAATAAAAACGTGATGCTCTAGAAAAGAACTTACTAGGAATTAACCAAGGAGGTAAAAGACTTACACACTGAAATCCGAAACACTGCTTCAAGACACTGAAGACAGCGGCAGTCACGGGACCGACATCTGTGTTCATGGACGGGAAGACAGGACCTCCAGAATGTCAGTGCTGCCCAAAGAGATCCACACATTCAGGGCAGTCCTTATCAAAATCCTGACAGTTTTTTTCCAGAAATGGAAAAATCCTTCCTAAGATTCACATGGAATCTTCAGGGACCCCAGATGGCCAAAGCAGTCTTGGAAAAGGACACCACACTCGGAGGTCTTAAGTTTCCTGATTTAAAAACTTCCTGCAAAGCCGCAGTAATCAAACCTGTGTGGTGCCAGCATAAAGATGGACATATACACCAGTACAGAGTAGACTGGAGAGCCCGGAAATAAACCCATCACATGGTTTTCAGCAAGGGTGCCACCCACTCGATGGGGGAAGGACAGCCTGTTGAACAAATGGCCCTAGACGAATTGGATGTCCACACGCAGAAGAGTGAAGTTGGACCCCTACGTCACACCACACCCAGAGAGTAACTCAGGGCGCCTGGGTGGCTCAGTTGGTTGAGCATGGGACTCTTGGTTTCGGCTCAGGTCATGATCTCAGGGTCGTGAGATGGAGCCCCGCATCGGGCTCCCTGCTCAGTGGGAAGTCTGCTTCTCCCTCTCCCACTCCGCCTGCTTGTGTTCCCTCTCTTGCTGTCTCTCTCTCTGTCAAATAAATAAATAAAATCTTAAAAAAAAAAAGAGTCTGCCTTCGGCTCAGGTCATGATCCCGGGGTCCTGGGATCGAGCCCCACATCGGGCTCCCTGCTCTGCAGAAAGCCTGCTTCTCCCTCTCCCACTCCGCCTGCTTGTGTTCCCTCTCTCGCTGTCTCTCTCTGTCAAATAAATAAAATCTTTAAAAAAACAAAAAAAACAAAAACAACCAGTGTTGGCGAGGATGTGGAGAAATTGGAGCCCTGTGCACTGTTGGTGGGAATGTGAAATGCTGCTTCTGCTGTGGGAAAAAGCACGGCAGCTCCTCTGAGAGTTAAACATAGGAATGCCGTATGTCCCAGCGATTCCGCTTCTGGGGGTACATCCCAAGGAGTTGGAAGGAGGGACTTAAAATAGACACGGCACACCCATGTTATCGCGGCTTTATTCACAGTAGCCCGGAGGCAGAGGCAGCCCGAACGGCCATCTGTGGATGAATGGGACGGCACGGGGTCTGTTCACACCATGGAATATCCTTCAGTCTTACAAAGGAAGGAGCTCTTGCCACCTGCTCTGACGGGGCGGACCTCGAGGACCTTACACCGAGGGAAGTAAGCCAGTCCCAGGACAAAGCCTGCCTGATTCCACTTGGATGGGGTCCCTGGGGTGGTCAGGTCCACAGAGAGAAGCAGAACGGGGGTCGGGGGTGTTGGAGGATGGGGGGGTGGGGGGAGAGGGAGTTCTTGTTTAATGGGGACAGAGTGTCAGTTTTGCAGGGTGAAGAGAGTTCTGTGGCTGGATGGTGGCAGCAGCTGCACAATAATGTAAATGTACTTAATACCACTGAGCTGTGCACTTCAAAGTGGTTAAGGCAGTGAATTTTATGTAATGTGTATTTTAGCACAATTTTTAACATATTAAAATGTGATGCTCACTCTACTACTATGTTTCTAGAATAGAAACATTTCTAGAATAGATTCCCAGGCGTAAAATTACTTAGAGAATCCTGATCCATATTGCCAGATGATTTTAATTCCGGAAGGATCCAAACAACTTACAGATTTGTTGGCAGGGTCATGGCATGCCTTTACCAGTTCCGAGTAACTGTCATTTGTTGAAATGATTGCTGGTTTGATGGGCAGAGAAATACTTTTTTATGCAAGTGTTGATCACTTACAGGTCTTTTGTGAACTGAATCATTTCAACATCTAGGCCCCGTTTTTTATAATCAACTCTGGTGTATATTTAACTCCTTGTATTTACAGCCTCTATGTTGCCTCTGGTTTTTTGGAGGGAACATCCAGAAATTTGTAAATTTTTTTTTTAAAGATTTTATTTATTTATTTGTGTGAGAGAGAATGAGAGAGAGCACATGAGAGGGGGGGAGGGTCAGAGGGAGAAGCAGACTCCCTGCCGAGCAGGGAGCCCGATGTGGGACTCGATCCAGGGACTCCGGGATCATGACCTGAGCCGAAGGCAGTCGCTTAACCAACTGAGCCACCCAGGCGCCCCGAAATTTATAAATTTTTTAATGTGAGCAATATCCAATAAGGGTTTGTCCGTTGTTTTTAAATGCCCTATTCTCTTGATACTCGACTTCCCTTCTGAAAGCTGTAGGGACGTGGGGGGTAAGGGGGTGATTTTGGTTTGGTTTTTTACTTAACTCATCTCAGGTTTTGTTTTGGTGTGAAGACTTAAATTGGCTTATCCCCACATCACCAACCAGTTATCTAACTAATCTTCCCCTTTCCACTGATGCGAGAGTCATTCTTTGTCGTAATAATACACTTGGATGCATGTGCTTCCCGCTCTGGGGGCTGTAGCTTCGTCCCATGGACCCGACCTGCCTCTTAGGCTCTCATTACACCGGCATGAATTCACAAGCTTTCCGGCAGGTAGGACTAGCCTTCCTCACAAGTAATCTCATTCTCTTGCTTTTTATTTTTCCAGGGGAACTTTAGAACTGTTTTGTCAAGGAAAAAAAAAGGTGTCAGGAAAATAAAGAGACCCAACCAAATTTTGACTGGAATTGCTTTACACCTGTAAATCAATTTGGGGGGGGAAATGAACAGTATATTTATAGTATTTACCCTTCCAGTCCAGGAGCCCGCCTTCTGTGTATTTGTTCAAGTGTTTTTTTCCTCTCTCCATATTACTCATTTGTTTCTTTGCTTATTTATGTTTAGGGTGTGTTTCATCAGTGACTTCCAGACCACAGTCCTTAGGTTCTTTAAAGAACTACTTTATATGTACAAGTATTCAGAAGAGCATGGGGGGAAATCACTAATAAAGTTGAGATCCTTTGATCTGAGATCATTAGGAAAAATACATCAAGAAGCCTCTTCACTTGTTCGTTGACTTCTGATCTGTATATTTTATGTAAAGATCCTGGAAGTCTTTCCCCCTCATCTCTTGATTTTAGCTCATCAGCACAGTCTTGGGACAGGCACGTTTCCCCTTCTCATATCCTATGAAACATCAAATCATTTGAGGCCAGGTCTCTGTCTCTTTAAAGTACGGATCTGTGGGAAGCATCTGCTCCGGACCCCCTACTAAGCCCCCTGCGCACCTCGTTCCTCATTGCACACACGTCTGAGTTCATCTGACATCACTCCCTGGGTGAGAAGGTGGTGGTGATCCTAGGAGAGCCGTCCTTCCTGCGATCTGACAACCCAGCGGGTCAGCAGCCAGAATTTAAATTCACATTACCTGACTGGAAGCACGGGCAGTTTTTGTTCAGCCAGAGGAGAAGCCAGGCAGGTGCAAGGCCAAGTATGCGCAGGTGGCTAAGGACGGGTCCCCATCGCTTGTTGTAAATAACTGCATGGCCAGCCCTGGAATCCAGCAGCATCCTTCAGCTCTGGGAAAGAGGGAGGCCCGGGTGGGATTTGGTTTGCCTTTACTTAATTTATTTTTGTGGTCGATATTGATGCATATTGTAAAAACTGCCTTCTTGCTAGTGACGGGGCCTTGCTGAACACCCCTGGACAATTGTAGAGGTTCACTCATTCCTCGAATTACAGGGCGTGCCAGCCCACAGGTGCAACTGCTAACCCCTCTTGCATCTCAGCTGTTTCTTACTATTGAAGAGGTCTAGGGAGCAGAGGACTTCGGCGTTCCGGTTCACACAGGGGAGTTGTAGGAGAACGCATGAAAGGAGATGTGGTTTGAACAAACTTGGTTGTGTGTGTGTCAAGAAATGAGGCATCTGTTTTCCGTTGTACCTGCCGGTGACTTTCCCTGCAGTTTGTTTTTAGTTGGAGGTAGCAGTGATACTTCTTTTTGTTAGGGGATCATCTCTTTGATCCCCTCCTCAAACTCCAGAAAGGTCTCCTTGGCACAGCTTTTTACATTAACTCCTTTTTAAGATAAGAAACAAAGATCTAAATAAGAGCTTTTAAAATTAACCTCATAACAAGGGAAATATCCTTTTTTAGCTTAGAGATTTTAAACTTAAATTTCTATAAACTTCAAAGTATCTAATGTGTTGCCATCTCTAAGATAAAAAACGAACACTGCATTTCATTTTATCGCTTTAACTGCCTTTAATCTGTAGCGCTTTCTAGCTATTCAGTTTAAGGAAGCTTTCATTTCCCGTGCAATTTTTTAACTGAATTTCCCAATAAAAACACTAGATCCCGAGGAAAAAAAAAAACAAACCAGCGTTTGAGGATCCAGCTCATAACTCGGCAATAGGAGGGGCTGAGCCCGAGTCCACACTAGCGGCTTGGGATTGCATAATGTTTGAATAGCCATTTGCCTAAACACCGCGAAACCCGGGTTGCCCACGTGCTAACTCCGGTTCAGATGTTGGAGCGCCTGGAACCCGGAGCTGCCGGCGGCCAGGCGGGAATGAGGCGCCTCTGACTTTGGGGGCCCAGCCCCGGGGCGCCGGCAGTGGAGTTCCTGCGGCTCGCACGCACTTGCCTTCCGTGGCTGGCACTCGAGGCCGCTCCCAGTCCGGCGGAGGGTGGGGGGGCCGGCCCCGGCCCCCGCACTCTCGGAGAGGGGCTCTTGGGCTGCAAGTTAGCGGGGAGCGAAGGCTGCGGGAGCCGGGAGCCGGCCGGCCGTGCACACTGACAGCCGAGCAGGGCGCTCTCTCCATTTGCAGTTTTTTTAGTGTCATTTTAAGTTGCAGCTTCGGGCCAATCAGCGAGCCCCATGCCTGCTGACATCACGGGGCAGCCAGTTCCCTCCAGCTGCAGAGAGCTTCAGTTTGTCTTTTTTTTTAAACTAAAATGGAGGCTGGTTTCTTGCCTTAAGGAGTACATTGCCTTTCCCGCTGGAGTCTAGATGTGGACATGTAATAAAGCGGGCAGCAGGATGGTGGTGGACGCGGCGAACTCCAACGGGCCTTTCCAGCCCGTGGCCCTTCTCCATATTCGAGGTGAGTTATTGTGTGTCGCCAAATCGGAACCTTCTGTGGTTAGTTAATAAATGGCTATTGTGCTTCAGATAAGAGGAGCAGGAAGTCCCTGCTGGCAGAACATCGCGCCGCGCTGCCCACTTAGCCCGCGGAGGTGGGCTGTGCCACCCCGGTCTGGCATTTTACGAAGACTCGCGGAATCGGAGTCTTGAGAGAGGCCTTGCACGCATAGTTCAAAGCTGGTTTTTCTGCTTTCTGCTCGCTCTCCCATCCCCCTTTCCGAGCCGTGCTGATGTCAAAGGATGTGAAGTCACTGCCCGGGGAAGGTATTGGGTGGAGGTGGGAAGGAGAGGCGGGCGGCAGCGCCGGGCCAAGTTGTCTGTCCGCAGAGTTTCTGTTACATCTGGGTCGCTCGACGCTGCAAACGTTTCATCGGGGGCACATCTCCGTCATGAAGATGAACCGTCAGGAAATAATGCAGAAATGCTCGGAAGAGAACTTCCTTTAAAGGGGTTGTTTTCATTCCTGCCGTGGAGCCTCAGAGAGACATATGCTCAAGCTTTGAGATACAGAAATCTGTTGTGGGTCATAATGTCTGAGATGTTAGCGGGTTCATGGAGTAGTAGGAAATATTTGGCATTTAAATAGGCTCCGTATTGACGTTTGACTTTAAAATTTAAAACAGCAACAAGTTTCCAGTGTGATGTACATGGGTCTCGCTTGCTTCTTGTAGTTTATACAAAATTTGGGTTCAGAATTGAGCTGAAAAGCACAATTACCATAGTAATTAATAATTATTACATTAAAATATAAGTATCCGGGTAGTAGTATACTTGTTCTTAGTTGGCATTTTAAAGCACGTGTTATATAAAATTTTTTTGTTCATAATTGAGAGAGACAGAAAATGGACGTTAAGCTTTATCAGATCACTTTAAAATGTATAAAATGTCACAGCTACGCCCTGACAAAACAGTTGTCACTGTCAGAATCTCCTCTAAGGACCCGTGTTAAGGAAGGGTGGGGGCAATATTCCTAGGTGACTAATAGTCCTTATGACTAAAATGCCGGACAAGATTTTTCAGATCCTAGGGTGTATCCAGGGAAGATAAACCACACGAATACTCAATCTGTTGGAATAAAATGGGTGTTGCTTTTCTCTCCAAACCCTCTTTAATAAAGCTGGTGAAAATTAATACCCACAGTGACCAACCTTTATGTTGGGCTACGCATTCATTGTTTTATGGTGTGTGCCCAGAAAGGAGCCAGTGTTGACCACAGACAGCATGTAGTTATTTTAATGGCAGGAACCAAACGGGTAAAAGCAAAATGTAACTGTGTTTAGGTTTAAGTTAGTTCTTAAATACTGACTAGTTAGCAATCAGATAATTTTATTACATATAAAATATATTTTTATAGTTTTAAGATACCTTACAAATAACGTAGGTTATTTTGGTTCGTGAGTTTTTCTGATTTTAGTAAACACTTAAGGCCCCCGTCATTTTTTTGAACTAAGTTTATTCTGAAATGGAATTACTTGGTTTTGTGTCCTATGATACCACACTGATTTTTTTTTAATTTCATTCCAAGACTTTATTATAGCCAGGTTGGGTTTTTTACCTTTGGTTGAGTCACTGGTTGGTTGCTGTCTGACTGTGGAGGGAAAAAGTAGTGGGGTGTATTAACCCGAAAGAGACTTGAGTTTTTAAGAGGGGGTGACCTGAAGGGACCTGAAACTAACTCTTAATTCAAATGGGAATAATTTCTAATTTCAAAACTTGAAGAACACTGTGTTTACTCATAAGCAGTTTTTGGAGCAAGCATGTTAGTGTGCAGTTCAGCAAGATTGGTTTTACTTACATTGGTTTTTAGATTCTCGACCAACTGAACACCCAGTCAGCTGCTCTCCTGTGATGTCCGGTGCTGTGGGTCAGTGACCGTGACTGAGAGGCGCAGCCCCACCCCAGAGCCAGTGGTTTTGTGGAGAGACCCACAGGGGCCCTGCCCCCTGTGCAGGGGGTACGCAGGTGCTGGGAGAGCAGGGGCTGATGTGATGATGCTGGGGAGAGGCGGCAGCCAGGAGGGGGCGACGCTGAGGGCTGCCTCCCTCTCAGGGTGCACCACGGTTCCCATTTAGGAGGGGGTCTTCCACACAGAAGGGAAAATGACCTTCCAAGGTCACACACACAGCCCGCACATGGTTGGGCCAGAATCCAAACCCAGGCATTTGTGTTGTCTTGTTTGGCATCTTTTTTTTTTTTCAAAAAAAAAAAAAAACTTAAAATAGAAATTTGGGCAGTTTGTAGAACCTTTTGCCACAGGATTATACTCGCGGTTTTTCCCAGTGCCTTATCAACATTTATCTGTTTTATTGGCCTCTTGTGTGTGACAGTTTGAGCCCAGGGTTCCATTTCTTTCTTTATTTTACATCTATCTGTCAGTTCCCCTACCACGTTGTGCCAAGCAGGTCCCTAACTCACCACAGGAAGCGAGCCCCATGGCCCAGCTTTGGGAGTTTACAGCCCCCTGTGGGGTGGGTGGCACAAGTAAACAAATAAATCAATCCGATCACTGAACTGATTAGTAGTCCCAGTGGGTTGGACAGTTCTCTTCTATTAAATAATCTAGAGTTTGCAATTTAATGTGGTGAATTGGCATATCCTGTAAAAGTTCAAGCGTGAGAGGGACACACTGTTGAAATCTACATAAACTTTTCTGTCTGTAGAAGGAGAGCGCGTCACCTGAACTTGACGGCTGTAAATTTAGCTCGATGACTTAAATCCTGGTCTCCCAGCGCTGTCCAAGAGAACTGCCTCTGTTGGTGACGACATTCTCTGTGCTGACCACGGCGGTGGCCCCAGACACATCTGACCAGGGAGCACGTAAAATGTGGCCAGTGCACCTCAGAAACTGGATTTGGGATTTTATTTCATGAGAGTTACTCAAATTTAAGTAGACACTTGTGTCTGTGGCTTCTGTCGTGACAGCGCAGGTTTAGACTGGGGTCCACGCTTTTTCAGAAAAGGGCCGGCCTACCTCGGAGATGTCGCAGGTTCTGTTCCAGATCCCGCAGGAAACCTCATGTCACCGCAAATCAAGTCTGATGAAGTTTTTGGCTTCCCAGCACCTGTAGAAGTCACGTTTGCACTCTGCTCTAGTCCATTAAGTGACAGGAACAGTGCACATACCTTGATTTAAAAATACTTCATTGCTGAAAAATGCTGACCATTGTCTGAGCTCTCAGCAGGCTGTCATCACTGGTCACAGGTCATCGTAACAGATACAATAATAATGAGAAAGTTTGGTACACTGCGAGAATGATCACACTGGGACACAGAGACGCAAAGTGAGCAAAATGCTGTGGGAAAAATGGCGCCCACAGACCTGCCTAACGCAAGGTTGCCGTAGACCTTCAATTTGTAAAAAACACAGTGTCTGTGAGGCGCAGTAAAATGAGGTGTGCCTGTAAATAAATAGTTTTGGCCGGGAAAGCAGACATAGGCAGTAAGTAAATGAATAGGCACGCCTGTGTTCCGGTAAAGCTTTATTTACAAAAGCAGGTGACAGGCCAGATCTGGCCCATGGGACCCAGTTTGCCAACCCCCGTTCTAGACCATTCCGTGAGTTTTTGAATGGCCTGTTGGTGTAGTACAACGTGTCACTTCCAGAATCAGGTTTAAGGCCAAAAAGATGTGAATGGCCAGAGAGGAGAGAGCTCTTGACCCCTTTCCAGCTGTGTAATTCCGGCCTCCAGAGAGTCAACTGCATCTTGGTCTAGTTGTTCATAAACTCACTCGGTTGATGAGTCTGTCTTTGAAGGACTACGATCTAGCTGTGGCCCCTTGGGGAGCGCAAGAGCAAACTATTCCTTTTGTGGGAACCCATTTTTCCTGCGATATTGAGGTCTAACTGCAGAAGTTTGTTTTCTCACGAGTAAAAGGGGCCAGAGGCAGTGTGGAGGTCAGACTGGATCCAGTGGCTCAGCCAGCAAAGCTCCTGACCCCTGTGCACGATGCAGGTGGCTGGCTAGAGGGCCCGCCCTCCTGCGCGATGTGATCACAGTGAGGGCGGTGCCCAGTGGTATCCACATTCCCCCAGCGTTTCAGTGGTGACCAAAAATAAAAGACCTCTCGAAAGCTCAGACCCGTGAACCTCTCTCTGCCTAGTGCCTCAGATCAGCTCAGGAGTTCTACTTCACAAACATCTGGATGTTGTGCACCTGTCCTTCTCTCTGAAGCAACTTTTTAGAAATAACACCTTTAAAGCTTACCTGGAGTGATCCTGTATGCAACGTCGTTTCTTTTGTATTCCTGAGGGTGTGTGAAAGGTAACCAAAGTAACGGATCTCCCTCGAGGTGGGGGGTGTTTGCGTCAAGTCCGCACTCTTTTTGTTCATCAGTCTTCCCTTGAACTTGGGTATAATGTCTTCCAAGGGTTTTCCGATCACGACTCCTGCCTGGCAGCAAAAGCTAAACTCCCAGAATTTTTTCACTAAAATATGAAGAATGAGAGAAAAATAAAGACACGAGGTTGACAACCGGAGAGCTTGCTGCACTGCACCTGTCCGTTCTCAGCACGACCTTCCCCTTCCCCACTGTCCTGTTTCACCACCTCATCTGCCAGGTGTTGATTATGGGCTTTCTTTTCTGGCCTCCTCCACGAATTGTAAGCATCCTGAGGAAGGTCACGGTCAGCTGGATATTTCCCATGACCCTCTAGCATCATCCCTAGAGTGTAAGCACTCAGTCGGTGTTGGTGGATTGAACAGAAAAGGCTGTTTCTCTGAAGGACCATTCAGATACTGTTGATTTGGTGTATTTTCTAGCTAACTACTTGATCAGTCAGACAGTACTTGTCAGGCTCATGAGAAGCTGTCCAAGGGAACTGGTTAAAAAGGTGGACACAGGTAACCACTCTGTGCTGGGCCTGGCTTCAGACTAAACCTCTTCCCTAGCAGATGGAAATAGGACCACCAAGCATGTGGAGATGTGGAGAGCTCCAAAACAGGGGGTGATTAGTTTCTCTCACTAACGTACTGAAAGGAAAGTCTTCTTTTCATCTTGGAAGGACACTGACTGGAGTCCGTGAGGACAGAGAATTAGAGCAGGTGACGTCTGGTTTTGCATTTGGCCCTTGAATTGTTCATAAATCAAAAGCCCATCTGTTAAAAAATAAAGAGACATAACAAATACAGTAAGTGAATCTATATCAGACCTTTGTTCTAAAAAACAAAACAAAAACCCTATATAGAAGACATTTTGGGGGCAATTGGAGAAAGTTGAGTGTAGAATGATACGGGGTGCTGTGGAATCAACTGTTAGTGTTCTGGGTGCAGCAAAGGGGTGGGGGTGTCGTAGACACGGTCCTTCTTCTTAGGGACTGGAGATGGAGGATTTAGCAGTGCAGTATGAAGAGCTCTTCAGCTTTCTTGAAATAACACAGAGAAAAATTACCGTAAAGCAAATACACTAAAATATGAACAACTGTTGAATCTAGGGAAGTGGGTATCCAAGTGTTCATTCAGCTTCTACATAGGTTTCAACTGTTTCGTAATGTTAGAAGTATCCTGAAAATGTTCTGCTTTAGAAAAAAATGTACAGAGGAAATTTAATTATTCAGAAATTGTTTCCTAAACAGTGAGCGGTGGTCTTTATGCTCAAGTTTTGGCTTTTCCTCTTTCTGCCTTTATTCCACTTGCCAAATCAGTGGCTGTTGCTGAAATAATGAGGTGAGGTTCGGCCGTCCTGGGCGGGCAGCGTTGAGGGGCCAGTGGGCACAGCTGCTAAGCACATGCCGCCCGGACAGCAGCATCGTGTCACCAAACAGTATTTTGGGGGTGTACACCTTTTTGGACGGTTTATTGGCATTTTTATTGGTCTTCTAAAGCATAGCAGCCTTTCAGGCACACCCGCAGGTTAAACCAGGGTTCCCTCTGAACGGGAGAGGCAGAGGTGCTCCGGGCTCTGCGTCCCCAACCCTGCACTGGCCGGCGGAGCCATCCTGGGCAAGCTGACCGGTTTTAGGAGGGTAAAAGGAACAAGTGCATCTTAAGTGCTTAAAATGGTGCCTGAAGCCTTGCGAAGCTCCCCACAACTTGTCACCCCTTTGCTACATGGACTTCGGAGCCCAGCATCTTAACCACACTTTTTTTTCCCCTTCCGCTGTGTTACCCCGGTTGGTTCATCTTGAAGCATATCTGTTTCTGTCTCCCTCCCCCACTCACCAAGCCTCCTCTCCTCTCACAGTTGGCTTGCCATTTCACCGCCCTGAAGAAACGAGCATCATCGGTAATCGTGGCATGTGGACTGTGTCCTGCTTAGAGACGGTGTATAAAAGTACCCAGTAAGGCGATGGCAAGCACCACCTTGGTGGCCTCGCTAGTCCCTGTGCTCAGTCCTGCAGCTCTCTTGGGTCTGGTCTGCTCGATCGGCTCCGTGAAACAGGAGATGAGCGTTTGCTTACGTTCCTCCCCTCCCTCTGTTAACGCTTTTGAAGAAGGTCTTTCGATAACGTTCAGGAAGAATGCTGTTTTCAGAGTCAGAGGTACATGATCTGTGATTAGTCCCAAACAGGATGACTTCCATTGTCGTTCCCCTTTAGTTGTGTTTATTTTTTTCCCTAAAGGTTTTATTTATCTGAGAGAGAGAAGGCGCGCAAGCAGGGGAGCAGCAGAGGGAGAGGGAGAAGCAGACTCCCCGCTGAGCACAGAGCCCGATGTGGGACTCACGCTTACTGTTTTAAGTGTTAATGCTGTGGTGTTGACCATAGCACTTGCCCTGTTGAACACCGGCTGATCTGTCCTTTGTCACTGATGCACATGCACTTCTGTACTCCTTTAGGATTTTTGTCTGCTGGTTGTGTCATTCACGAGCGATGCGTTCTGATTTCAGTCTTCTGACTTACAAAGTTATGAGAATAGTAATGTTTCACTGGAGGGAACAAGCCCAATCTCCCTCATCTCGGGTCCCTTATTCTTGGTAGGCCTCGAGGAGGAGGAGATGGGGAGGGTGTGCACATGCATGTGGGTTTGCGTTTGCAGACAGTTTGGGTACATACACAGCTAGCAATTGGTTTTTTCACCTTCATGTGGTAGACCCATTTGATGACCGTGTTTTCAGAACTCTGAGGCTGTGAAGGTGTCCTCAGTCTCTGCAGAGGACAGAGTTCACAGGTGTGGTCCTGGGGCCCCTGGAGGGGATTCAAGGGATTCAAGGGATGTGCAAGGCCAAAACTGTCTTCACAAGAGTGCCAAGGCCTCGTACCCCTGTCATGGTGGGGCCATCTGCCCCAAAGGTGCAAAGGCAGTGGTGGGTGACACCCTCCTTCCCCAGAGCAGGTGATGCTGTGTTCCACCACGTGCCCACCAGCCTGACCCGGCAATGTCCTTGGGGAAGCTGGAGGTGGTTCGTTTTATTCCATTTCAACCCTGGCCACCCACCTTTTGATGTTCTGTGTGACGGAACGCGGAGCCCTCTGGCGTGCTGGAGCGTGGGGGCTTGTCTCCAAAGCCGAAATGGTTGTGCGAGTTACAAGCTGAACTAGCCCCTTTTTCCAGGACCGACATTCTTATTTGAAAGAACAAAAGGCAGACAACTGTCTTGAAAAGTAATGACGTGAGTCAGCCAATTCAAAGGAAACAGGAGTGACACTCCTTGTTGCCCACGATAAAATTCAAGCTTGCAGGCAAAAATTTGAATTTCGGAAAACTTGTATCTGCCAACGTGAGCTTGGCTGCTCCTCACGCTGACGATCCTGGTAATGTTAACAAATGGAGCCTCTCGATGTGTTCTGTGGAAGGTCTGCACAACCCCACACACCAGCATGTTCCAGATGAGCAGGAAATGATGCTACCAACACATGTAGGCAGAAGAGACATTCAACGTGTAGGACACACCGTGGGGTCTGGGCGTAAAATATCCATCAGTATAGTTTCAGCTTCTGTGTTGCAACTGATTTTTGAGAAACTACCACTTGTTGAATGTTAGCGTAGAATCAAGGAACGATATCCACAATTTTTTGAAAAACTCATCAAAATGCCTCACTTCAAATAAAACATGTCTGTGTGAGGCTGGGCTTTTTTTTTTTTTTTTCCATATACTTCAACCAAAACAGCGTATCAAACAAATGGAATTACAGAAGCAGAAATGCAACTCTTTCCGTCCTCTGTTAAGTTAGACATTAAAGAGATATGCAGAAATGTAAAACTGTGCTATTCTTTTTGCTAATTTGGGGGAGGGGTTATTTTCATGATATTTAGGTTCACACAAAATGAGCCTATTCTTATTGCTTTAAATGAATTAGTAAATATTCTAAACATTCTAAGGGCACCTGGGTGGCTCAGTCGGTTAAGTGTCCGACTCTTTGATTTCAATTCAGGTCATGATCTCAGGGTTGTGAGATCAAGCCCCACAACAGGCTCCATGGTGGACGTGGAAACTGCTTGGGATTCCCTCTCCCTCTCCCTCTGCCCCCTCCTGTCTCTTTCTCTCTCTCTTTCTTAAAAAAATATATTCATATATATTTTTATATTTTTTATATATATATTTATATTTTTTAAGCATCTTCTAATCTGGTCAATATCAGCGGCTGTAGCCCACATAATCCAAGCTCTCTAGGGCTCTGTGGACTTTTTTAGAATGTATGTGGGTCCTGACACCAAAAAAATTAGAAGCCACTGGCCTGGGAGATCTCTCTACCTTGGGCTGGATGTGACCCTGGCCCTATTTTTACCAAGCCTTTGTATTTTTTTCTCTTTCCCGTCACCTCAAAAAAAAAAAAAAAAAAATCCAAATTAAAGTCAGTCAGCTGGTAGTGGGAGCAGGTCTCTCAGGCCACAGTGACAGGATGCTGCCTGTGCCCCGAGCCTGCACCGCGGGGGGGTAAAGTCACCCGGGACACAGAGCCTCCCTTTCTACCTTAGTCCGCTTCCTGGTGTCTTTTTTAAAATCTTAAAAAAAAAAAAAATAATAATCCATATGTGAATACAGCCACTTTGAAAATTTGTTTTACTTACAAATCTAAAATCCTCTCTGGTCTGACTCCCCCAAATCAGCCTCCTAGCTTTCCTGCGATCTCAAAGTTAATTGTTTGGGTTCACTGTGTAGCATCCCAGATGTGCGTGCCTGTTCACATACATAATATATGTTCGTATTCCCAGAAAGTATAAAGTATTTTTTGTTTACTTAAGAAAAAGATTGACATGAGAGCAGTTTTAGAAATGTACACTTTTTACAGGTTTTGAGTATCTGATCTCTGTCTGCGGCGCTGTGATGCCCCGAGGTGACATCGTTACGTTATACTGTCCTGTATCGAACCGTGTACACGGGTGTGACATAAACTAAGTGTGGTCTTCCACGTCTTTCTGCTAATTGGGCTTAAGCTCTTGGACCAGGTGGGCCCCTGGGAGGAGCGCCTGTGGAGCACCTCCCACATGCCTGGGACTGTCCCAGGGGCTGTCAGAGGCCCTTAACACCCACAGGCTGGCAGGAGAGAAGCTCTGTGCTTGTTTTACGGGCATCAGAAACCATCCCCCGAGCGCACCTGACCAGTGAGTGCAAGGCTGGAAGGAACCTCGAACTGTCCGCCTAGAACTTAGGCCACTCCTGCCACGCCAGGCTGCCAGAAATGTGGCTTTTTGCTTCTCCACGCTTGAGACCTGGTCCCAGGGAGACATTTTACTTCAGAAAGCATCGCTGACCGTCCTGTGCTTGCTCTTAAAATCTTTCAGTAGAGGTTGGAAACATGGAGGTCTTGTTAGTTTAGTGACCTGCCCCTTCCTACCAGAACCCAGAGCTCTCAGATCCACGGTCCGGGCCTGATGGTCATTTGCTGGGGTCCTTGACCAAGTCTCCATACCCTCCTGAGTCTGCAAATGCCTTAGTTTAAAGATGCAGTAGAGGGGCGCCTGGCCAGCTGTCAGGGGGAGCGTGTGACTCTTGATCTCGGGGTCCTGAGTTCAAGCCCCATATTGGATGTAGAGATTGCTTAAAGATAGATGATAGATAAGATATGCATTTGATTAAATTACCTATTTTCAAAGGAATTGAAAGAAAGGTGCTTAGATTCGTGTTCGTCTCGTATCCCTGAGGACAAAAGCATGTCATGAGAATGAGCAAGTGCCTCCTTTTACTTTATTCTTAGGAGAAATGCTTTGCCTTAGAAAACTTACGTGGCTGTCCAGTGACTAAGGGTTTTTTAAAACTCTAATAATTCCAGACACTTTTCCTCTTTGCAGTAAAGTCAGTCACAAATGACATTACATTGAAAAGGTATTAATCTTAAAGGTTAACTGAAATTTGTACTTGAAGCCAGGTCACATTTAGGATGCCCTGAAATTCTTACCTCCTTGTCCCAGCCCCCTGCTTCCTCCCCTAAAGCACTCCTTTCTCCTGTGTGTCCTTTGTTTTCCAGATGAGGCCTTCACAAACTGACCTCCTAAGGCCTCACTTCCTTTGGGTGGACTTTTCTAATTCAAACAATACAGTATCAGTAGCTCCAGTAGCTCAGACCCTGCACTTTCTACTTCTAAATGTTGTGCATCAGTTACATGTAAACATCTATCAAAATAACTCGTCTTGAAAATTTTTTTGCATTTAATTTTGATGTGAGTTGTAATTCTCTGTATTCAGTTAACTGAACATAGATTGTCCTGCCTACATAGGTTGGAAAAATACCTTTTGATGGGTGCATGTGTTTGAATGCATGTGTGCACGCACTCATGTTTATTTAAAGCCAAATATCAACCTGTAAAAACCAGTGCAGTTGAACAGTCTTGTTCTTTAGTACGTGGGCTTGATCATTTGCCTGTGTGAGCCTTTTCTCTATTTTAACAAAAGGAGAGCCTCCTTTTGAGTGAAACAGAAGCGAGACCTGGAGCCCCCCAGATAATTTTCCACACCAGACTTCACTTCTGAGTATTAAAAACAGTAATGACAAAGGGAAGTTTAAGAATCATGTTCAGGCAAACGTTCTTTGGCAGAAAACGGGGACTTCTCAGCCAGTGGCCAGCCTTCACCCTGGCACCCAGAGACAGCGAGACATGCTGCCCATGTTACGATTCATGCCAGTTAGGAGCGTGCCGAGCCGAGGCACGGCGGCCCCAGAGCAGGTCCGGCAGCCGCCATCTGTGCGTGCTTTCTCGCCTGTCGTCCGGGGCACCGAGCATTACCGTCGTTCCAGGGTCTTCCAAAACGGTGGAGCCGTGAGAACAAATGGTTGGGGGAGACGGGTTTGCTAGGAGCAGGTCCGGACGGCGGGCTGCAGCGGAGTGGATATCAGAAGAGGACACACAGACTGTTATTGTCGGTCATTAGCGCCCAGGAAGCTTTAATCTTCAAAGCTCCCTGCATGTGTTCATTAACCTTCCTCTTTCCTATGCGGTGGCAGAGAGGTATCATTAGTCCCACCTTTAGAGCTATGGAATCCCGAGTAGAAAGGCTGCCCGACTTGCCTGAGGTCCCCACAAGGAGCTGGTGACAGACCGGATGAGCACTCGGGTCTTCTGACTCACCATTCTGGGCTCTCACACCCCTCCGAATGCGCACCGGGGCTGCTCTTGCAGGTTCCTCTGCCGCCGAGAACCACCTACACGGTACTTTCTGCTCTCGGGTTTGTATCGTGGTGGAGCGTGCAGGGCTGCGGAAACCAGCTTGGTTGATATTCTGGCGTCATCTAGAAAAGAGACGCAGACTCTGGGTCCTGAAAGTAAGGCCGTACCTCGGGAGTTTGTGGGCACGCATGAAATTTACCCCGGGGAGACTCCAGTGGTGCTCATGTCCCCTCGCCCACTCGCCCCTCAGCCGAGCCCGGAGCTCCTATTGGAGGACCTCGGACTGACTGGTTTCCACTTGATTTAAGGACCTGGTGCATCCTCAGAGACTCACGTGTTTTGTTTCATTTTCAACAAAGCTGACGGGTACTTGCAGTGCTGAACAGAAACTCACTACTCGTGAAGATTCCTCATGAGTAATTCTTAAAATTTAGTACGAAATTAGCTACATCGTTCTCCTGGTAGTAGTATATAGCATGGAGGTCTGGATGGGGAGAGGCATCTTTTGTCTGCAGCTTAGCTGAAAACTTAGTATAGGCATTTGTCCAAGGGGGAAACCGTAGTAAAGACAACTATTTATTGATGATGTATACAATTGAGGGGATGTTTACATTGTAGTAGAAAAACAGTCTATGAACTCGAGTTCCTCATTTTCATAAAGCTCTGCAAATGTTTCCTTCCTCATTCTTGGCTTTCAAGTAGTCTGTGTGTGTGCTCTTGTTGACTTAAGCATTGGTAGCGTGCAGCCCTACATCCTTTGTTGTGCCGAACGAGGTTAAAGGTAAGACGAAAAATGTTTAGTTAAATGAGTTCGTTTCAAAAGGGAGGAAACCTTGATGGACTGTACCTAACACAGAAAGAACAAAATTTCGTTTTGACCTTCTGCCTCATGGCCACCTAAAGCTTTGTTTTGCTCCTTTGGCAAATATTTAGAAATCTCTCCCCAGGTGGTTGGCGGTGTGCTGGGTGCTGAAGGTGCGTGTCTGCACCTGCTTCAGCCCGGCCCCCAGGAGGGTGAGCCGGCCCTGTGGGCAGGGCAGGGCCTCCCCGGAGAAGCGACACTCGGTAAGCCCCATGGTGGTCCCCGGACGCTGCTGGGGCCGGGGGATTAGTTCGCACACTAGAGAGTGTGTTGGGATGGGGTGTGGCGACGTGGTGAGAGAAATCTGAGAAAGGGGCTTCTCTCACGTACCATCTCTCTATGGACTGGTTAGTGGCGGGCCTCAGAGTGACGGAGGGGAAAGGCAAGACACAGCGCAGTAGTGTGGCCCACCGCTCTTGTCAGCCCACGACGGAGGGAGGGCTCTGGGTACGTTCCTGTGGTTCCGCAGCGAAGCTCAAAGGGCAGGCAAACTAAAAGCAATACTTTGGTGAGGAAATCAGGGTTTTCACCATGAGTGTGTGTGTGTGTGTGTGTGTGTGTGTATTTGAACCATGCAAAGGTATTACCTATTACCTATTCAAAAAGTTAAGAAAAGGCGTAGCATTAAAAGTGGGGGCCGGATACTGATTACTGATCTTCACAGTCAGAAACTGAGGCTGCTGTTTTTCTGTGCTTTGGAAGTTACTGCTGTGCTTTTAATCCATTCACCGGAAAGCCAAGATCATGGATTTGTTGGGGCGCCTGGGTGGCTCAGTCGTTAAGCGTCTGCCTTCAGCTCAGGTCATGATCCCAGGGTCCTGGGGTCGAGCCCCGCATCGGGC